>NC_136997.1:1636961-1724461 GCF_032717465.1 Coenobita brevimanus
CTACTACAAACGTGGGGAAGTATTTGCAAATGGTACAGTTTTGTCGCTAAACAGACAGCAACCAGTTTTTACAGCACGCAAGGATAGTAATGAACATGTATATTACAGGAGGGAAGAATTCACAATATACTGTTACAACTTAAGGTTTATAGATACGTAGAGAACGACGGATATACAGGCCAGACGTGCAATCAACGGCTGCACGACAATTCAGAGTTTTAATCCTTCCATTCACAGCTGAGGTATACGCTTGCAAAACACTGTGATATTTCTCTCTCAGGCTACCTCCATCCTCTCCCACTACTACTCGCACACTGTTCACTGACTGACTGACTCTTACCTGCTGACTCTGAATGAATACTTCTTCCTTCAGTAATTAGCTCTCACTGTCTGACTCACTGTCTCGCTGAATCTCTCTAACACTGTCCGTCTACTACTGACTCACTGACTGGTCACTGACTGTCAGTCACTCCTCTCAGACTGGTTGCCGCACACAAAATTCTGTCACTGTCCGCTACCCATTGGTTCATTAAACTGCTCTCTCTCTCTCTCTCTCTCTCTCTCTCTCTCTCTCTCTCTCTCTCTCTCTCTCTCTCTCTCTCTCTCTCTCTCTCTCTCTCCCTGGCTAACTGCCAGCAAGTGAGGTGGGCCCCTTTAAATCCCTCCACTGTGCTATTAGCAAAGACCAAAATATTCTAGAGCCTAGGAGAGAACTCACATTTTCTCACAGAATAATGCGCTTAACAATACCCAATAACAATAACTATTTTCTTACTAATAAGTAAGATAGAAAGAAAATAAAAGACATGCCAAAATCTCAAGAATACAATCATTAATCTAAACCCATGGCACACTAGGTTTCTTACTTTCTACAATGTTCCTAAAATCTCCGGATATCAGCACTACCCTAATCCTACCGGCAATATAATAATTATATATTGAAAGCAAAGAACATAAGAAGGTAACAAACAGGAAAAGAATATTACAAGATTAAATGTCATGCCAACTGACAATAACAGTCATTAAGGCAGGCAACCAGTATTTCTTGTTTTTAACGCCTTGAATTCCGCAAAGCTTTGAGCCAGGTGGACAAAGTCGATGGTCATTATTTTTGTAAGAAATGTATCTGTGTGTGTCTGTCTGTGTCGAAAACTCAAATTTCAGAATGTATTGATTGCAGAAGGAAAAGTTGTTAATTAATATTGTTACGTCACAACTTGAGTTCACATGTCACTCCACCAGCATTGGCAGTCACCCAGGATGGATACACAATAGTCAAGTGTTCATCTAACAGTATTATTACAGGCTACCTGGCTCACAGATGACACGTAGTCTTGTCTTTTTTAGTTTAGTTTTTGCATCTACCAGTCGATATTATTCAAATTCCTAATGATGTCTAACAGAAATTGAGGGAGGTGGATGCGATCTATAACTGTCTATCTATCTAGCTATTACCAGACACATTAATCTCATCAAGGGGTGGCCACAAACAAATCGCATCCACGTCACTCTGTCCTCTGCCATTTGCCTGCCCTTCCTCCAGCTCACACTCCTCTCCCAAAATTATATTTCTTCACTCCAACCCTCCATCTTGTTTTTGGTGTCCCCCTCCTCTGCCTCTCCCTCACATCTACTCTTCTAGTCAGTCTCTCATTCTCCATCATCTACATCATCTAATTCGAAAACTCTCTCCTACGCTAAGTTCGCCCGAAAGAATTTAGAATAAAAAGGGAAAATAGATGACTGTACTAAACCATTTGACCATCTTTCATTCTCTACAACACAATCTGCAGATGTCGCCTTGCCTCCAGGTCCCAGCTGTCTTCCTGAGTGAACAGGGACAAGAGTGTAACAGACTGTAGTCAATTGGCAGTTTACATCCACGTACCTGATCATACTGCTTACATACCAGTTAATGACTACAGTTCTTTTACCTTAACGTGGTTCAGATTTTCTTCCTTTTGCAATTTATTTTCCGTAACTCAGCGGCAGAACATAAGACGGCTTTACACTTCCTCGCCTATCCCAGCGTTAATCTATTGTTTTAACCCATCACTTAAGATGGAGATGTGATTATTTCAAACCAAGTTAGAGTACTAAAGGTAAAGGAGAGTGTACGTGAGGTGATGGGAATGGGGACGAGGTGGACAACTGTCTGTATGAGGGAGGTGTGAGCTGGATTATAGGCAACCTGATAGGGAAGGACGGTGTGACATGGAGGACACTCCTTTGTGTCTATCGCCTGTGTGATGAAGGTGTCTGGCTGTAGATAAAACACCCGGATTCTCAGTTATACTTTTGAGTTAACAGTGACAGACAAGAAACAAACTGTGGCCACCAGTGTGACCAGGACAATATTAACAAGATCTTTGCTTACCTCGTGCGTGTGCTTTCGTCCATCCAGTCAACGTTGCGAAGGATTTTCTCGAATTCTGCGCGGATATACTTCACCATGTCGTCCGCGGCGGCTTTAGCATCTTCTTTGAAGAATGTCCGTGCGTACATGGAGCCAACAGCATGAGGCAGTCTGGTTAAAGGAGAGTTTATGCTTATCAACTGCACAATGGTGAATCCTTAAGTGGAAATAGATTTATGTCTATCAGCTTTTAGATGGTTAGATAAAAATTCCCTTGATTTATGTTGCTGTAAAAAGACCTGGCATTATGCCTGTCAAATGCACTGGGGTGAAACCATTAGAAAAATTAGATTTATGCCCACCAGCTACCAGAGGGGGGGGCGGTAATGCCTTCGAATTATGATAAGGAAATATGGGAGGGTCAGGCTGCAAGAACTAGAAAAAGAAGAAGCACTAGAATTTTACCCGTGCGCATCCTGAGGGTCAGACTAGTAATGGTGAGAAGGCCTCAGTTTATGCGTATTTAATGCACAAGAGCCAGACTGTACGAAGAAACAGGAAGCATTAAATTCATTTTAGTTTAGACGAGAGCCAAACAATATAATGGCAGATATCTATGGCTATCATTTGTAAAAGAGACCTTAGCTAGATTTTGAAGAAGATGGCTTAGATTTCTCTCTCTCTCTCTCTCTTTATATATATATATATATATATATATATATATATATATATATATATATATATATATACATATATATATATATATATATATATATATATATATATATATATATATATATATATATCCAGACATGAATCCTCTTAACTCCCATCCATCAAGGTTCTCAAGTACATCTTATATTCATTTCCTGGCCTTAGATCTCTCCCTCTCTCTCTCTCTCTCTCTCTCTCTCTCTCTCTCTCTCTCTCTCTCTCTCTCTCTCTCTCTCTCTCTCTCTCTCTCTCTCTCTCTCTCTCTCTCTCTCTCTCTCTCTCTCTCTCTCTCTCTCTCTCTCTCTCTCTCTCTCTCTTTTCCTTCATTCCCTACTTTTGTTTTCTCCTTCCAGTCTCTTTAATTCCTTCCCTCTTCCACTTCTCTCTCACCTTTTGGTCACATATCCCATGCACTCCTGCCATCGTGGTTCTCTAGCTTGCTTGCCCTTCAACTTCTTAAGGTACTCTAGCTCTACAGCTCTCGCGTCTTCTGAGAGGTACTTCGCAGAGGCCATAGCTACTCTCCATAGCATGTAGTTGGCGATGACTCTGGGGATGGAAAGGTAAGATTAAGGGGAGTCGTACTGAGTGAAGATGTAGCCGTGTGGAGTTGTAGTATATGTAGCGACTTCATATAAGTGCTGTTGTCCTCTGGTGAAAGTGGTGTCGTATGTCGTGTGGTTGTCATCTAAGTGCGATCGTCATCTACTTAAAGTGGGGTCGTATTTTAAGTGGGTCAATGATCAGGTGGGTCGTCCTGTAAGGTCCCTTTCTTAGTGGGTCGTCATCTAAGTGGTTCGCCTTGGAAGTGAGACTGTCTTGTTAATGAGGTCGTCTATAAATGGGTTTCCCAAATAAGTGAGGTCATCCTCTAAGTGGGGTAGTCTTCTATACGGGATATAAGTGGAGCCATAGTCTAAGCCAGGTCGTATTCTACTTGGAGCCATAGTCTGAGTCGGGTCATCTTCTAAGTGGGGTCGTACTCTAAGGCCGTGTCCACACCACATTGTTGCTGGCGCTGGCGGTTGTGGTTGGGAGTTGTTCATTGCTATAACACATGGAAGTTTTCACAGAAACTCACCCTCATTCAGTGGTGTCATTTGTTTGGGCTACAGTCATGGGCGTTACCAGGATTTTGTGTTTGGAGGGATGCAGTGCTGGTTGTTGATATTTTTGAGACACAGCCTCTAGGAACTTATTATAACTGTATCTATATTAACAGAATAATATCAGTTGTTAAATCCTTTAGAAAACAACCCAAGAAATAATAATTTATAATCTAATATATATATATATATATATATATATATATATATATATATATATTGGGGCTAAGATGCGAATGAATGTGTTTGAATGGATGAGTAAATGGGGAGTGTGTCGTCCTGTCTCGGCTACCTCCCTTTCTTTGGGGGAAGCAGCCTAGGTATATATATATATATATATATATATATATATATATATATATATATATATATATATATATATATATATATATATATATACATATATACCATCTCATCAGCCGTTTCTGTGTCCACTGCAGGACCGGCCTATCCCGACCGAAGTCGGGACGATACAGCCAATGCATCTCTACCAAGTGGCTTAGGCTGTCTAGCAGAGATTGTGTGTAGAGTGAGAATTGCTTGTAAGTGTAACTGTAGTGTTGGAGTGGCTTTGGCTGTGTGTGTAGTCTGTGAACCAAGTGTAATCGGCCCGCGCAAGCCGACTGGATGCAAGCATACTTTGTAGTATGCGGCACTGGTTCAACCACAGCACCCTTTGTGTTCGCCAATGTAGTACATGGCCTGAAGAACGCTCCCAAAGTTTATTACCCTGGCGGGGCGCGAAGTCTCATACTTCAGTGTACGAAAACGCACACTTTACCATTGTACCACAGTGGCTCCATATATATATATATATATATATATATATATATATATATATATATATATATATATATACACACAAATAGCTACCTTCCAGTTCATCTTACTGTGTTACAAAAGTGAGGGGGATTCAGGCCCTCACGCCCCTCCTAGGCTGCGCCCAGGGTTACGCTGACGCCATCCTCCTGCCCGCACCCACCAGCATCAGCAAACATTTGCTATTGACTTATTTTATGATCGTTTTTACCTTAACTTGGCCCAGATTTTCGTACTTTTGCAGCTCATTTCTTGTACCTCAGGAGCAGTAATAGACAAGGCTACAGCTCTACACCTTTTTCCATAGCAGTTCTTTGTGACTGGGAGGTTATTCAGGTGTCAATCTCTTGCTACAGATAAACTTTGGGGTTGGAACACACTACATCTTAACATTCTCTTGTACATTATTTATGTTGTTTTAATAGGAATATCATCATTATCATTATGATCATTAAAATTATTAGCATCATAAACGAATGTACTCTAATATCAGTGATCACTTTCTTGTTTTATTGCAATTCGAGGTTTCAACTGGACTTACTCAACAACAAAAGCATACGGTCCACAAATGGATATTTTCCATGCGAAATAAAGATAAATATCAAAACTTAATTCCACAAAGTGAGATGATGTTTTTTCTCAGACCTGTTCTAATATTGCATACGATTGTTTCTATCAGAAATTTAAATATATATTAGACCAAACGTTTCCAGAAACAACGTTTGCCCTAAAAGGGTATCAGTTAGATAAGCCTTACATTACGCCAGGAATTACAGGCTCGATCCGCGAGAAGAATAGGTTGGCAAGGCTTGCTTGTAAATGGCCTGTTACATATGATGCTCGTTTTAAAACATACAGCAATAAGTTAAATATAATTATCCGACAAGCAAGGAAGCAATATTTTAATAATATACTTAACAACGAACAAGGAAATCCTAAGAACACGTGGAAGGTTTTGATTGAAATTTTGTGTAGGAAAAACAAATGCAACCACAATAGTTCAGACATGAATGTTGATAACATCTCGAACATTAATAATGCATTCAAGCAACATTTTGTAAACACTGGGAGGTCAATATCACAAGATGTTCGTCAGAGAGGGACAAGTTTCACCAAGTATCTACCTCCGCCACCAGACTTATCACTCTGGTTACCCCCTGTAACTCTACAAGAAATGCTAGATATTATTAGTAATTTGAAAAACTGCCTTGGGTTATGATGAAATTCCTGTTTGTATAGTTAAATCTTGCCCTCATATATTTACCCCTATTATCATTAATTTATCTTTCAAAACTGGTGTTTTCCCTGACGCTTTGAAAGTTGCTTGTGTTACTCCAGTTTACAAGCTGGTAAAGAGGAAGACTTTAACAATGATAGAGCTATATTAGTTCTGCCTGTAATAAGTAAACTATTTGAGAGAGCTATATGTTTGAGACTTGTCTCTTTCCTTCGTGGTAATAATCGTATTAATCCTCAGCGCATGGTTTTCTCCAGAATAAATCAACAGAAACGGCTTTAGTAATTTTTATGAACATAATCAATGAATCATTGGAAATAAAGGAACAGGTTGTTGGGGTTTTTATAGATTTTGCCAAAGCTTTTGATTCGCCAGATCAAGATATACTACTTGATAAATTGAAATACAATGTGCGATAGGTATTCCCCTTAAATTGTTTTCTTCCTACTTAAGTAACAGGAAACAATATGTCGTTTATAACCAAGAATGTTCCAGTTACTTAAATATCTCAACAGGAGTTCCTCATGGGTCAGTCTTGGGCCCTTTGCTATTTTTAGTTTATATTAACGATCTTGTCAATGCTAATGACAAATTAAAATATATTATGAATGCTGATGATACAAATATTTTAATGTCTCATGAAAAGGTACACAGTTTGTTTTGTATATTAAATAATGAACTTGAGAAATTAAATAACTGGATTCTTGCAAATAAATTAGTACTGAACATATCCAAGACTCACTGTATGCACTTTTATAGAACGACTATAGTTGAAATCTCACAACAGTTAGTAACTGAAGGTCATAATATAAGCAAACAATTAATGACTAAATTCTTGGGTGACACCACTAACTATAAATTAAAATGGAAGGACCATATACTGATGGTAAACAATCAGATTGCCAAAACATGTGGTATATTGTATAAAACACGTGAAATGCTTACCTCCTCTGCATTTATATACGGTATTGTTGTATGGGGCGGTGCGAGTCAAGCTTGTAAAAATCCCTTGGTTGTAATTCAGAAACGGATAGTAATTACTGTTTCTTATTTTTAAAAATATGATTCAACTAGTAATGCATTTAATGAATTGAATATTTTAAACATTGATCAAATATATAAATATTTTAGCATATATTTTACATTTACGGCTCTAAATGAATTGAACTGCTGTAGCAATATGTTCTAATACATAAGTCACAATCATGATACAAGAGGCCGTGAAGTACATCTCATTATCCCAGCAGTTACAACACTTACCAGCAAACGTGATATATACTATGAAGGACCAGTTATGTGGAACTACCTGCCTTATCACCTTAAAACTAATAATAATCTTAGCTTCTTTAAACAAGCAGTTAAACATAAAATTATGAGTGGGTTTTTAAACATTAATTAAGAAATATTTTGTATATAAGTTTGTTTCATAAATTAATAATTTATATTTTCAGAGACAGATGAACCAAGATATTTTTAAAAGCTTATTAGGTTTGTAAAAGAGCCATCGGCACAACAAACCTGGCCAGTATAGTTTCTTCTATGTATGTACAATATATGTCTGTATGTTAATCTGGCAAATAAAAATTGACTTTGAATTGACTTTGACTTTGAATCAGCCCACTGCAGGAGAAAGGCCTCCTCCATCCTTTTCCACTTTGGCTTGTTGACTGTTAGCCCGCTCCATCCAGTCCCAGCGAATCTCCGAATATCATCTAGCCAACGTGTTCTCTGCATGCCTTTAGTTTATGTAAATTACATACACGAGGAACTGAGTGAGCATGGAAGTGAAAAAGCTACTACATGACAGTATTGTGACACCATCTCTAACGTATGGAAGTGAAGCTTGGACCTTGTTGGAGGGACAGAAGTCAAGAGTGAGTGCAGTGGAAATGAGTTATTTGAGAGGAGCATGTGGAGTCACATGGAGAGACAGACTGACAAATAAGGAAGTGAAGGAGCGTTGTGGTGTGGATGTGGATGTGAGAGGAAGCGTTAGGAGAAACACACTGTGGTGGTTTGGTCATATGGGGAGGATGGAGAGTGAGAGACTGACGAGGAGAGTGTATGTTAGTGAGGTGGAGGGGGGGAGAGGGAGGGGGGGGCCAAGGATAAGATGGAGAGATGGAGTGGAGAGGTAGCTTATATGAGAGAGAAGGGTGTGAGTTGGGAGCAGGGCAGTGAAATGGCGGAGGACAGGGCGACGTGGAGGCGATTTGTTTGTGGCCACCCCTTACACGATTAAGACGTCTGGCAATAGGTAGATGGGAACTGAGGTGCAATATACAAAAAAGAAAAAGAATACTGGGAAAATTATATTACGAAATTTTCTATTACGATCCAATTTTTCGCAGTCTTTCATCGATAATGCAGAAGATAAAAACTGAGTGAAATGTACAGAATACGTCGCTAAGGAAGAGGTGCTACGAAATCTTCAAATCCACGTGAACTTGGACCAGCTTTGTAACTATATGGCTGATTTATTTTTTACTGTTGCTGGAGTGGAATGCCTTCACGTGGTGGCTCTGATATGGCTGTCCGGTAAAACCATTTATTCATGCAGCAGTCCCTCCACCTCACACAAGAGGGACGGTGGACTGAGGGACAGGCTGAGTTCAGTCCGCAGTCCACCGGGTTTATTTTCATATGAGCCTGCATTTGCAACTACTACTACTACTACTACAACTACTACAATTTTTTTCTTCTTCCTCTTTATCTACTACAGTACTACTACTTCTACAACTAATACTCATACTCTTTCTACAACAACAACAGCAACAACAAAAACAACAACAACTACTACTATTACTACAACTATTACTACTACTACAACAACAACTACTACTACTACTACTACTATTGCTGCTGCTACTGCTGTCACTACTACTACTATAACTACTACTACCACTACTACTACTACTACTACTACAACAACAACAACAACAGCTACTTCTACTACTACTACTACTACTACTACTACTACTACTACTACTACTACTACTACTACAACAGCTACTTCTACTACTACTACTACTACTACTACTCCTACAACTACTACTACTACTACTACTACTATTGCTGCTACTACTACTACTACTACTACTACTACTACTACTACTACTACTACTACTGCTGCTGCTGCTGCTACTACCACTAGTACTACTATCATTACTATACAACTACTACTCCTATGACTACTACAACTACTATTACTCCTACTACTACAACTTCTACCATTACTACTATTACTACAACTAATACAAATACTCCTACTGCTACTGCTACTATTACTACAACTACTGCCACTGTTACTGCTACTACTGCTGCTACTACTACTACCACTACTTTTTTTTTTTTTAACATCACCGCCATCCACTTGGTAATTATATTGTGCAGCTCAACACCAACCCTGCTAATACAGTTCACCATCTGAGGTTGTAATGTGAAGGTTAATACTAACCCTCATATTACAATCCGTTGGCCCCAAGCACGCCAACGGCTGTGCTGACCAACCAACTGTTATTACTTATTTTAATCTTATTTTATATTCATTAACACTACAGTGTTAATAAAGGCATTAATGTATTGGAGTCGCTGGTCTATGTGACTCTCGACCACAGTAGCTTCGTAATTCATGCCCGCCAGAGAGACAGGCCTGAGGGCTGATGATTTTGTGCCGCTGTGACATAGAAGAGCAGACCTCACAAGGGAGAATGACAGTCGACATCTCATCCAGGCCATAACAGAACTCTGCGGTTGATACTTCTTGTCAGAAAGAACCTCTGTCAGTCTCGAATAGAATCTCACTGCCTCTGGATCAATCCCACCTGATGATGCGAACACAATGGCAGTGAATCGACAGTGGTCTACATGCTGGATCCCTTCTTGATAGTTTTTTTTTTTTTTTATTATTCATTCCTTTTGTGTGCAGCCTCAAGAGACAGTTCACGATGACGTGCTGCCATAGGATCAGATATCCAAATGTCTGAGAATGTCCTCTGCCCACGTGTCCAGAAACCTCGAGCACTGCCATCCACTATAGCATCATTCGATGTATTTGCTGTTCTGTGGGTGAAGTGCTCGCCGTCCAGGGGTGGCAGAGGTGGCTATGTGGTGGCATCATGGCATAATTTATTTCCTGCAGCATTTTTGCAGTGAGGTCGTGTACTTCATCATGTCGAATGCAAACAAAGTCTCCCTCCTTGCAAACCATTGCATGGTTTGCATCAAAGGCACATTGCTGAGGAAAGTTTTGTATTGGCCATCCATATCTCAAGGCTATAGCGTCAATAAATTCTTGTTTGTTGAAGTGGAAGCCTTTTGCCATGAGAGGCAGGGTTGTCAGCCAGTTCGATGACCCAGCCTCCGGTACAATTTCAACTTTTCTGCATTGGTCTGGTGTTAGATACTCGGTTATGTGCTGCAGCTGGTCCTTTTGTCTTGCTTCTCGCTCCTTGCTTATCTGTGTCTATGTCTTTCTGCCTTTCGTGGTCGATCTCACTCGTCTCAACCTGGGCGCAAATCTCTGTGACAAGGATTTGGTGAGCCTAAGAGAATTTCAATGTTCGTTACATGCCACGGCTGCTGGATTTATAATGGGGAGGCCCCCATCCTGGGTGGTAGTACTAGAAGGTCCCTCTCTTCTGGTGTGGGGATGTGGCCATTGGTTAGTGATGGGAGGAATGAGTCCCTGATAGCATCCTCCAGTGGTTGTAGCAGCAACCCTGTGTCTAGTATGGTCCGCATCATGAAGGTCCATTTGTGCTTTATACGATACGTTAAATGGGCTGAATGCTGCATGGAATTCTGTTTTTGTGTGGCAGGATAGTGCAAGAATTTCTTCTATCCACGTTTTTACATTTTGGTCTTTGAACCCCTTAGTTCCAATCACAGCAACTAGATGCCTCTGACCTTCCTTAGTCATTATCACGTTTGTGCCACTAAAGGCCTCCTGTGCCTCTTGATAGTAAGCTGGTCTCATGATCAAGATGGACTTACTTGCACTGGAGCAGTAATCTATTTCAGGGCCATGAGATATTACAAGGTCGCACCATTTCCTCACATCCTTCATCTTGCCAGCACCTGTGAGATCATCTGCATAGGCTACTTATTTTACACTGGTGGCCTCACATGTGATCTCTTGTTGTAGCACTGTCATAGCCAGGGCGTGCATAGCCATAGCAGGGGCCCCCTGGGTAGTTCCTTCTGTGGATTGGATTACACCGACATTATGAGCCGCTGTCTTACCCACAGCGTAGAGGTTTGCTGGTTCTTTGTAGGTGTTTTCCACATATTGGGCAAATGCTGGGCATTTAACCTTCATGTTATGCAGCATTGCCTCTCGGTTGATGGAATTAGATGCGTTTGAGGCATCAACTGATGATACTGCCTGACAGTCCTCTTCCTCATATATTTTCCTCATGGAGTGAACTGCTGCCTCACCTGCCTGCTGGCCTGCATACACTTGGAGGTTGCCAACTGTCTGCTTAACATCAACCTTCACCACCCCCGTGATGCATTTTCCTGTAATCCGTCTTAAGACTTCACCCACCCCGATGGGCCTATATCCAGGATTCTTATCAAGGGTGCCTAGTCTGCAAGACGTCAGTGCTCCAGTGTTGTTGCACTGACCTGAAGCCAGCTTCCTCGACAGTGAGGCAATGGTGTTACACAGGTCTGTTGTTGCCTCCCCAAAATTGATGTTACTGAGGATTACTCGCTAAGATTCTACATCCAAGCCTGATTGTCTTGCCTCTCCCTGTGTGTGCATTGCCTTCCGCCACAGCATATCTCCTGTTATCCTGTCATATATGACAGGATTGGGTGGATTGTAGTTCCCATCAAGCTTTGACTGGGCACTTGCTTGTCGTGCAGTCGGGTGTTTTTCCTTTATTTGTTGCATTGTTTCTTATGTCAAGTCAGGTACTCGATTTGGTGATTCAACTGACAGGGATCGTGTGGTCATTGAGACCTTCCCCTGTCTCATCTTACTGCCAAAAACCCCAGCCACATCGTTGGTGTTCTGGTTTCTTTTGTCTGGGTTGCTTATTCTCATCTGCAAGGCCCTTGCTTTCTCAAGTAGGTTGTATTTTAACTACTACTACTATTTCCTCTTCTTTTTCTTCTTCTTCTTTTACTACTGCTACTACAACTACCACTTCCTTTTCATCTTCTTCTTCTACTTCTACTCCTGCTACTACTATTACTGCTACAAAAACTAATACTAGTGATACTGTTTTTTTCTTCTACTGCTACAACTCTACTACTTCTGCTTCTTTTTTCCTCCTCCTCCTCCTCCTCCTCTCCATCCTCCTTCTCCTTCTCCTCCATCTATTATTTCTACTACTACTGCTACTACTATTATTACTAATGCTACTACTACTACTACCTTTCATACTACTACTATTACTGCCACACCACCACTACTACTGCTACTACTACTACTACTATTTCTTCTTCTTTTTATCATACTACTACTACTACTGCTACTACTACTACTACTACTACTACTACTACTACACTACTACTACTACTACTACTACTACTACTACTACTACTACACTACTACTACTACTACTACTACTACTACTAATAATAATAATAATAATAATAGTAATACTTCACCTTTTCTTCATCTGTTTCTGCTACAACTACTGCTGCTACAACTATTTCTTCTTCTTCTTCTGCTTCTTCTTCAGTTACTACTACTACTACTACTACTACTACTGCTACTTCTACTATTACTACTGCTATTACTACTACTACTACTACTACTATTAATACTACTACTACTACTACTACTATAGTAGGACTCACGCACGTTTGCGGCTGTGGTGTGGCCCGCACCTGTGTACAATGGTGCCACGTTTCCCCAACTTGCGATGTGAAACGGAAGCTATTTATGTACAAGGCATCACAAATTCGATAAATTCAGATGAATAAAACTTACACTTGTGTATTTTGATGGATGAATCAACAGTAATCTTATTATGCATAAAATATTTATACAGTAACACAGAAACATGGCATACATATTGTACAGTGTTGCTAAAAGAAATTGTAGTCACTTTTAATGGTTTTTAGCGTAGTTTTAGGGTGGGTAATAATATCACAGTTATGGATATAAGATAATGAGCCTGAAAAAAGAAGAAATATGCCAATATCCAACGTAAAAGAAATAATTCATGTAATTCTTGTGAGAGGCAACACTTACCCAGTCTGGCCTAAGGTAAAGTACATACCTCCGTAGACCCAACCATAGCTTGTACAGGTGTTGCTAGGGAAAAATGCTCACATTTGCCGGCTTTTACCATAATTTTAAGGACGAGGAATAATCACATTTATAATCATAAGCTAATATGTAGGACAAAATAGTAGGCATATGCCAATACCGAAGTAAAAAAAAAAAAAAACATTATTCACTCGCGAGCGGCAACACTTCCACACCCAGTCGGTGAGAGAGAGAGAGAGAGAGAGAGAGAGAGAGAGGCAGGAGAGGGGCATGCATTGAATGCATTGTCGGCATCACTAAATATAACAAAACCAAATTAACAAATGAAAGCACAATTATAAATAACTTATAAAAGAATCAAAAGTACTCAGGGTGGCTCACATTTCCCGCCAGGAGAGAGAGAGAGAGAGAGAGAGAGAGAGAGAGAGAGAGAGATAACGGTATAGAAAACGTGGCAACACTGTACACAGGTGCGGGCCACACCACAGCCGCAAACGTGCACGAGTCCTACTATAGTAGTAGTTCTCCAGGTCTGTTACTACTACTACTACTGCTAGTCCTACTACTACTACTTCTGCTATCACTACTACTACTACTACTAATTCTGTAGCACCACCAAAACTATAACTGCTACTAATACCAATACTATTCGAGTGACTGCTCCGACGATGCAGACATAGGCCGACAGCGAAGACACTTTTACATGCAAGGTAATTCAGTATTAAGGAAATTTCGTACGTGCACACTGAAAACAAAAATACCACTATTTACATCCTGCTGTACCCCAGTGTACACAGCACCACTGTGGCGGAATTACAAGAAATACACCCTAGATGGACTGTACAGTATACTTCACACCATTTAAAAGATGTTATTCTAACTCTCTAAGTATGAGAGTACAAGTATGCTATGCTCCTTTCATAATGTACACTGCTCTCAGTCTCTCATTAGGAAACTTGTGTATAAATTTACACAACGAATACAATCCTCTGATAACAAAACAATAAATTGCCTCCAAGGAACCAGCATAGCTTACACTTCAAGGATACAGGCACACTGGAGAAGGCTACTCAGTGTGTGGCCTGCCTACAGTACAAAGATCATATCACTGGGACATTGATGATGGCTGTGATATGATCATGCAGTGTGCTATTATGTGCAGCAGTACAGAGAACTAATTGATCATGAGGCTCATAATGTTTTGGTGCTTTTATGGTGCAATATTTCTTGGCACAGGAATAAGTTATTAACGCTAGCTCGTGGATGTGGGCTCCTGTATATATCAATATACAGTATGTGCTGTGAGTATTTGGGGAAAAAAGCATTATTATTATTATTATTATTATTATTATTATTGTTGTTGTTGTTGTTGTTAAGAAGCGAGATTTGCCAGGTAGGTAGCCGAGATCTTTCTCGACGTTTCTCGTACCGTAAGTTCCGGCATGGTACGTGTCAGAGTTGCCAGTTTGCCTGCTGTTTGTAAGAGTACCGGTAGTTGTTTCGCAAGTTATGCATTTATTTTTGTGCTCTTTTTCTTTATAATGTTTTATTTAAGTGATCCTATCTATCTATCTATCTATCTATCTATAGCCCGACGCCCTAATCCCGCAAAGGGTGGCCGCAGACAAAAGGCCTTCAAGTCGCTCTGTCACCCACCATTTGACTACCCTCCTCCCAACTCATTCCCCCCTCCCTCATATACCTCTCAACTCCATCCCTCCACCTCATCCTGTGTCTTCCCCTCCCTCTCCCTCCCTCCACCTCACCTACAAACACCCTCTCTCCATTCTCTCTAATGTCCAAACCACCTCAGTGTATTTGTCCTAATCTTCTCAACCACATCCACATCCACAACGTTCCTTCACTTTTTCATTCGTCAACCTGTCCCTCCATGTCACTTCACATGCTCCTCTCAAGTAGCTCATTGTCAATGCTCTCATTCTTGACTTGTTCCCCTCTTGCAAGGTCCATGCCGCGCTTCCATACGTCAGGGTAGGGATCACAATACTATCATGCAGTGACTTCTTAACGTCCATACTCACCTCCCTATTTCTCATCACTGCTTTCAGTAAACCAACAATTTAAGTGATTGCTTGTTAAATTATGTAGTTTAAGTTCGTATGGTTAATGATTTAGAGTGTTATGTAATGTGAGACAACTCTAGCATGTTTTGATGTCTCCTAGTTGCTAACTGTTGTTGCTAGGGGCAGGTACAAGACCAGCACGTCCGAGATAGTTTGAGAAGTAGATCTTTCTCGAACAATGCGAGTTTATATAAGGATGGATAAGAGACTAGAACGAGTTCAGTCTGGTATAAGTTCAGTTTGAGTGAAATTTAGTTGGTTTCCAGTTTCAGTGTAGTGCAGTGCTGTTAGTGAAGTTTGTGAAGTGTTGCTGGCAACCATTAAGGGAAATTACTGTCAGTGAAGATTATTTTCGATACTTGTGTAATAAGTGAAGTGTTGGCAAGCATTAAGTGTACTAAGATGAAGTGTTGCCAAGCATTAAGTGTAATAGCAGTAGTAAGGTTTGTATAGCTCAAGTGATTGTGAGAACAGTGAAGAGAAGTTGCAAAGCATTAAGTGGAATTACTTGGAAAATAAAGACAGTGAACTTTAAGGAGCCAGTGTTTATTTTCGCCTCAGCTAATCTTGTGTACTGTACATCTAAAGGCTGACCATAGGAAGAACAACTCACTGGGCAACGTCCTTCCTGTACTGTACTACTGCTGTTGGAGCCTGTGGCAGTGTGGGGTTAGGACGTAACATTATTATTATTATTATTATTATTATTGTTATTATTATTATTATTATTGGTACCACTACTCTTACAACCACTACTAGCCCTTACCTCTTCGGCGTTGTGTCAAGCAGTTTGCCCAAGTTGGTAAGGAAAGTAGGTACAAGCACAACCACTGGCTCAACATTTGTTACCTGAAGACATAAAGACACGCGTAAGCACAATGATGAACAGTAAATAACTGTATCTATCTCTTAGTCCATCCACCCGTCTATCTATCTGTGCTTATCCCTCAAGTGAATATATAGACCGTAAATGCATATACAATATAGACAGCACGTAAATACATACACATAAATACTCTGATGGCAAATAAATGCAGATATGGCAATTGAAAATTTGAACAGGAACTATAATGATTCCATTTGTGTGAATATATGGTAGTTAAAACATGGATGCATTAAATTGTGCAGATGATACAGAGGCAATAAATACGTACATAGAGACAACAAAGTACACAAATATCCTTTGAAAATTCGGTGTATCTTGCGAGATATGCAAGAAACCTTAGCAGGTTATTCTTTGTCAAGTTTTCAGCAATAATTCTATATGAATATGGGTCCAATTCTCAACTTTCACCAAGCAATTACTGAAGACCTTATGGAGGAAAATGCTGTCCCTGCTAATTATACCACCCATAACGTCGATAGTACCTGTAACTCACTGTTAAGACTTGGATCTATGTTGATGTTGCATTTGTTACTTAAAATTACCCAGTGAATAATATGAAGTGTTCTCTCTCATAACCTGAGGCATCCTGTGTACTAATTGCAAGTAAAAACATAGAAAGTAATTTGTCCAGATATTAGTTAAGTCCAGTACATCAAAAAACGTATTGCAACACTCTGGTACACTATGATACACTGGACGAAGTGTTCGACAAGTATACCAGCATGACTGAGCAGATGCATCTGATACTTTGTTCAATGTTCTACAAAGTATCGCCCTAAATACTGAGGTAGTTTTTTGAGGTATTGTCCATACTCTAGATGGCAAAGTAATGTAAAGATAGCAATCAGATATACAGATAGAAGATTCCTGTGATAGAGAAAGGGTGGAGTATGCTGTTGAAGTCCTTAAGCGAAGGTGTTTGAATCACCATATTATTTGTAGGTCCATCATCATCATCATCACTAAACGAAATAACCAATCAACACTGTACTGCAAGTCATCATCACCATCAACATCATCATCATCAAACAAAGGCAGTAAACACAGTAACTCCACGTCAACCAAATAATGTACTAACAGTAAAAAAAGGTCTAAGCATTCTGTTGATGTACTTCCGCCATGGGATCTGAGGCACCATCTTCTTAAGCTCCTTGATCGTCATCAGGTTGTACAGCTTGTTGACGTCACGGCGCTCCTCCTTAGGCAGAGAGAACTGGAGGCAGAGGACGAGGCATAGATGAGATGCTGGAGGGGGTCGAGTAGGGATGGTTTGGAGGAGAGATTGGGTAGGATTTGGAGAAGACATGGATTCGAGGAGAGATACTGTATGAGAAGTAGAGATGGTAAGGAGGAAAGATGTTGCAGGAGGAGGAGGAAGGGAGGTTAGGAGGAGAGATAATGCAGGAGGGAGAGAGGCAGGAAGAAAAGGGATGTTCATAGAGAACCAAGAGAAAGTTTGGGAAGAATGATATTGGAGGAGAGATAGTGGAAGGAGGATTAGGAGGAAAATCACTGAAAGAGAAGCAGAAGGAAGTTAACGAGGAAAGATTTTGGAGGTGGAGCAGGAATGGGAAGGTTACGAAGAAAGATATTGAAGGTGGAAAGTAATGAGGAAAAATATTAGATGAGCTTAGAAAATGACAAACAATCTGTTGTCACAAGAAACTATAAAGTAAAAGAACATTTCTGCCTCGACTCACGAACTCTAGAACGAAAAGCCTTCCCATTCCAGGCTAAAAGCCTTCCAAAGACATTCAACGGTGAAAACCAAACATTGATTGGAACGAGAATATAATAAACGAAACTGCATTCAGTACTGGCATTATTCTATATATTGTATCTATCTATTTATCTAGTCGATCTATCAAACCATCTATCTATGCATCAATCAGTTGACAGATGCATTAATTGTGTAAGAGTTGGCCAAAAAAAGTTATTGCCTCCACGTCTCCTTGCCTTATGCTATTTGGCTGTCCTTCCCACATCTCACATCCCCTCCCACATATAACTTCCACTCCATTCCTCCATCTCATCCTTGGTCTCCCTTTCCCTTCTTCCCCTCCACCTCACTCACTTACTCTCCTCGTCAGTCTCTCATTCTCTATCCAAGGATATATTGATATTACATTTTCTTTTTACATAAGATGCTCCGTTAATTGTGACTCATTTATTCATTTATCTCTGTGAACCAAGACAACTCTCTCTCTCTCTCTCTCTCTCTCTCTCTCTCAATATACATACTTACTTTGGCAAGCTGTATTTCAAACTCGAGTGACTCTTTCAGTTCCTTCTCAGCCGTAGCCTTGTCAGCGCCAAGGAGGGTTGCCATGGAAACCTGAGGAAGCATCGCAAGGCTTTTTAACACACTATGACTATAAATAAATATCAGAGGAAGAATTACCATAAATCATATGAAGAAGTGCTCAAAAAGGATATGAACTAAAATTTACCATAAACAAAACAGTGAAATATGGAGGATTTTTTCACACAAGCCCTCATCAGCAGTGAAATATGGAAAACATATTCACAAATGACCTTAACAAAGCAGTGAGCTATGGGGAAAGAATTCATGAAAAAATCTTCGCAGAGCAATAAAATATGAGGATAGTATTCATGAAAGATCTTATGACAGCAGTGACAGATGGGTAAGTATGAATGAAAGATATGAACTGAGGAGTGAAATATGTAGAAATTCTTCTTACAGTATCTTGACAGAGCAGTGACATCAGGGGAAAGAAATCGTAGAGATCAGAGCAAAATGAAATAGAGGGGAGTGTTGATTATGAGTTATAGCCTATTTCTGTAATGTACGGTGAAATGTGAAATATGAGAAATTATCACTAATATTATTATTATTATTATTATTATTATTATTATTACTGAGGTTATTATTATTATTATTATTATTATTATTATTATTATTATTATTACTGAGGTTATTATTATTATTATTATTATTATTATTATTATTATTATTATTATTATAGCATCTACCTGGATATTGCCAAATAATAATTTGTCTGATCGTAGATATTCATTTTAGTGTTTGCTTTGGTTTGTCTGACATGTCTGGTAATTGTATTTGAAAAAAAAAAAAATCACAGACACAAGCTGAGGAAGGTCTGTGAACAGATTTAGTTCTTTTACCATAACTTGAGCCAGACAATCATCCTTTTGCAGCTTATTCCCCATAGGTCAGAGGCAGAATGAGATGGCACTGCGGCTCTGCATCCTTTCCATAGCACCTAACATATTCTTTTGTTGATGCGTGGTTACAACTCGGTTCAAGATGGTAAGACGGCGCTTTTAAGTCATGTTAATGCGAAAAGAGTATAGCTACATCAGTTAACATAAACCATACGCACAATCGTCTTTAAAAACAACACACAGGCCAACAACGTCACTGATTATAATATACCATCAGGTCGATTGAACACCTCTAAGAGCGAGGCCTTGTAGCCACCTCGCCACTGTGGGTCTACGAGATATAAGACCACCACGTATATTGAAGTTTCCTTGAGGATTCTCACGCCCCGACCCACTGCAATGGGGGCAACAGCGAGTTTACGTTAATATATCCAAGATGGTTGACATGTATACGCAAAATGACGTTTTAGATTACACAATTAGGTCAATATGAATCAGAGTCGTTTAATCAACCTGATGGCATGTTGCAAACTGTCATTCTGCATGGAGGCACTGAATATTTTACTTATATACTATTGAATATAAACTGTGAAGTGTCTGATACCCATATTCGTGAACACAAAACCATTCAGTTATCCCTGTATAGAGCTTAAACTCAGTAAAGTCACTATTATATAACTGGTTTATTTTCACTTGACAACTGGGCCACTCGTACAACTTGAATACCAAGTCGTGGTTCAATGAAGTTTACTTTTAGTTAAGAGGGAAGAACAAGTCTCCCTGGCAGCTAATCAAATCTACTGTACCTTCCATTATAACTGAGTTGAAGGGGTTAGTGATCCTCGTCGGCCTAGAGTAAATGCAATACAGATACATCACATTATATGTTACGCAGTGCTTCATTGCTATACAAATATGCACAAAACCATTCGCAAGTCATTAACTATAGATTTTTAATTTTAACTGGACGGAAACTATTATCTTTTTGCTCCTTCTTTCCCGTAGTTTAACGGCAGAAAAAGACAATGTTACAGTTTTTTATCCTTTCTATCGCACATATTCGTTCAGCGTCATCCTGTAGCAGTAATTTATTCCTACAACTCAACATTCAATACTGAGTTGGGAAATTTTAAGCCAGGTTTGAGTGAAAGGGATATACCTGCATCAGTTAGCCAAAAATCATACACAACCAATCCTATTTGAAGTTAGGTTAGGTAGCTACAGATCACACTACCTGGTTGTTGTTTTTACTTAACCTCTGTGTGTCTGGCCAAAAGACCCGGCAACAGCAGGTACGCAACTGCCCCTATGGAGTTATAAGCTCCTCACAGCATTAACGTAGTGCCTGCGTCTTAGTGTGGCATGTGCTGTGCTGTGCTGTGCTGTGCTGTGCTGTGCTGTGTTCCATTATGACTGTGTGTTATGTTGTGTGGGCCGATTCTATAAGCAGGCCACGTGTCATATGTGATTCCACCCAATTCATATCTAAGCTGAGAGCTGAGGAGGACTGGGTGATGTTCTGACCTAAGCCTAGTTAGAAGAAGTCGATCATCTCTGGTGGGTGAATGTCGTGAGGAGAGTCTTGTGGTACAGCGGTTTGACCTACGTGTTGTACTGATCTGTGAGCATGTTGGTGTTTCTTCATTGCTAGAGTAGGAATGCCTGACACTGATAACAAGTTCAAAAGTGTCTGATAGTTTCTGTATATGAGTGAGGACAAAACTATTCACAGTCAGTCCTATGTAGAATATACATAGGTTATTTACCACTTTCAATAGCCTACCATGTATTTTATGGAACACAAAACACAAACAGTCCTATAAACCTCACATAGTAAAGTTACTGAAGAGATTGTTTGGTACAAGTTTCCTATGTAACGTGTTAAACAATTACAGTTAGTGACCATAAAACACTACACAATCAGTCCTATACACAATGCAAGTTCCATAAAGTTACTATAAAAGTCAAATATATTTACTGAACACGTTACCTGGTACTGATAATAGGCCTGCACATCGCTGTCAGTGAATCCCTTCAGTAGATACTCACGAGAGGGCATACCCAGGGATGGCTGGTCGATCTGTTGGGGGTGTGGAGACGGGGTGAGTGTGCTGGTGAAGCGCTTTGGGTTTGAAGGGCTGTGAAAAGATTTTGGAGGGGGTTGAGGGAGATGCAGACGCGTGTGAAATTGGAGAGGTGGGCTGGGGATGAGAGGGATGTGAAAAGGTTTTGTGGCGCTTGGAGAGGGTCTGGAAGAGAATGAATAGGCTGTGTAGTGGTTGGGGAGCTTTTGGAGAGGTTGGGGAGGTTTTGGAGTTGGAGAATTTGTAGTTGTGCTGTAGAGATTATGATGGAGAGTGGAGGAAGTGGAGGAGTTTTGGAAAGACTTTGTATGGACTATTGGGGGTATTTGGAGACGTTGCAGGGGTTTGGAGGGGTTGTGTATGGGTACTGGAAACGTTGGAAGGGTGTAGAGGATTGACGGAGTTTGAAGGGAGTTTGAGTAGGCCGCTAAAACTCTTCAGTAAATAGTTATGGACACGGTATACTGAGAGACGACTGATTGATCTGTGTAATTTATGGAAAGGGTTAGAATGCTGAGATTTGGAGGGGTGTGAAGGGGGTTTTGTAGGAGTTTTGGGGGGGTTGTGGAGAATCTGGAGAGGTGGTATAATTTGGAGGGATGTTGGAGAGGCTTAGAAAAATTTAAAAGAGTTATGGAAAGGTTTTGAAGGGTTTTGTAGGGAAGATGGAGGGGTTCAAGAGGGATCCGAGCAGCCTTGGTGGTTTGAAGGAGGTTTCTATGAGGTAGAGTTTTTTTTTTTTTTTTGGGGGGGGAAGAGTTTTGATGGGGTTGGAGGAGTTTTGATGGGGTCGGGGGGGGGGGTGTTGATGGGGTTGGAGGAGTTTGGAGGGGTTGGAGGAGGTTTGACGAGGGCGAGTTCTGGACATATATAGGAAGATGTTGGAGAAGTTATGAGGAGTTAGAGGTGGTCTGAAAAGGGCGTAGAGTTTAGGAGAGATGCGTTGGAGAAACTTCAAATAGGGTTTGGAGGAGTTTTTTTAGCGGCTGGAGATAGATAGATAGAGAGAGAGAGAGAGAGAGAGAGAGAGAGAGAGAGTTACACAGATACACAGACCACACAGACCTTACGGTCCCTACGAGGCGGTCCGGCCTTAATACTAACACAATGCTATAACAGGAGCAGGAGAAAAGGATAGCAGAGCAGAAGGCTCTTTCCCCCACCCTCCAGACCCTCTGGCATTTGCCGTACAGGAAACAAGTGGAAGTAATCCATTGCACGAGAGAGAGAGAGAGAGAGAGAGAGAGAGAGCGGGGGGGAGGGAGTAGCATATAAAGGAGAGGACATGGTAAAGGTTATGATGAATGGGCCAGTGATAAAGGGGAGTGTGGATGACGTAGGAGACGGAAGAGAGAGAGAGGAATGGGGGAAGAGAGGAGAGGAGTGATGGAGAGGGAAAGGAAGGTAGGGGAGAGATGGGGGTGGAGAAGAAGTCAAAGAAAGAGAGATGAGGAGGGAAAGGAGGAATAGAAGGAGGGAGAAGGAAGGGGAAAGGAAGGGATAAGAAGGGAAGAGGGAAAGGAGGAGAAGGAAGAGGAAGAGGGTGGAAAGGGGAAGAGAAGAACGAGATTAGGAGGGAAGGAGCTGGGAGAGGTGAAGGGAAGGAGAATGAGAGGGAGAGGTTGTAGAAAAGGAAGGAAGGAAGGAAGGCAGGAGGAGGGAAGCAGTTAAAGGAAGAGGAGAAGGAGAGAATGGACGGGAGGGAAAGCAGGAAGAAGAAAAACTGACAGGAAAGGATGGAGTAAATACGCCACCTCATTGCAGAGTGTAATCATACACCCACTGATATTTGGTACTGATCTTCAGTACAATCACGTATTTTCCCAGTAAGTTCGTTCCATTTACAGGTGTTTCTATTCAGCTTAGGAGAGACCTTTTGAACTAGAGAGGTTATATATTGCCTTAACCTCTCCATGACAAGCGTTTCCCCTTGAGCTGATTAATATCGTCTGGGGGCGGCTAGAATACAGTAAAAGTTGCGTGTTAATTGGGTTGAAACTACGAAAGGTGGGGATCCTAAAATAATATATTCGTCTGGTGGCTGTCAACATAATTTAACTCCTCTACTTCCGTGATGTATAGCTACAAGCGATCGAGCGATGTTTACTCTCAGTTAAGTTTGGAAATGTGCCGCACAGCCCGACCCAGAAGACCCGGCTCGACCCGACCGGACCGTCACGTTAAGCGGGAGCTAATGGCTTTACTTCCATGTGAGTTAGAGTTGAAATTCTTTCTGCATGTGATATACTCATTCAATAAATGTTGTTATCTCCTAAAAAC
The DNA here is from genome assembly GCF_032717465.1 of Coenobita brevimanus. Classification (NCBI taxonomy): domain Eukaryota; kingdom Metazoa; phylum Arthropoda; class Malacostraca; order Decapoda; family Coenobitidae; genus Coenobita; species Coenobita brevimanus. The sequence goes on from NC_136997.1 coordinate 1,660,903, forward strand.
TCCCCCATGATGTCGTGGGAATCCCTTGGAATCTCGAGTTTTCGAAGGTAGTGTTCGGCTCTAATCGGTGAATGTCTTAAATACAAAATCTGTTTTTAAAAGGTTTTCCATCGAAATACTTTTTTATTTTTTTAATCATTTCTATTGCGAGGAATACACTGAGGTGGTTTGGACATGTGGAGAGAATGGAGAATGAACGACTGACTAAGAGGGTGTATGTAGGTGAGGTGGAGGGAGGGAGAGGGAGGGGTAGACCGAGGATGAGGTGGAGGTATGGAGTTGAGAGGTATATGAGGGAGGGGGGGGGTGAGTTGGGGGAGGGTAGTCAAATGGTGGGTGACAGAGTGACTTGGAGGCGTTTTAGGCGTCGGGCTATAGATAGATGGATAGATTTCTATCTATTAATTATCGGAGATTTCGCCTATAATTTTACATTAACGTTTTTGCTGTATTTTGAAGGTGAAACCACCAAGGAAAAGAAAAACATTTTTGGCTTTATATACCAGAGGAAAAGTTAATAACATGGCGCTCGCTCCCTCATCACGCATTCACAAAACGCTCTTTACCGGTTATATTATAATCATGCTATTTTCACACGGTTCCATTAAGCTTAGGAGAGCAATAAAGAATCGAATGCTTTAATTAGCATTATATCTAGGCCTCCAATACACAGTCCTTCCTGAGTAACATAGACTCAAGGTAGGCAGAACAGATTAAAAGAAAGGTAGGGGAAAAAAGAAATAGGAAAAGAGAATACCTCTTCGAACTATGGTAATTACTAAGATTCAAGGGAATATGAATGGAATATACAGACAGCTATATGAACATGGCAAAAAATGTTCACATTTAATTTACAAAATATAAATGTAAATCACATATGCATACATTATCAAACCATTTAGTCGCTTATGGATGCAATTTACGAGTTGTTTTGGTCTGAGTTAACTTTTTTTTAATGACAGAACAGAGGAAGGAAAACCAATGAATAACAAAAATCATCCATACACCAGATTACTGGCTTCCTCCATTCATAAAAAAATCTGCAACAGTTGGGCTTGAACTGCTGTAGGTTGAAGTTTGGCGGGAAACATTTCTGGGGATGTAGTTCGGGGAATAAAAGAATTCTGATAGGCAGAAGTTCTGCAATATGGCAGTGTGACATTCCAGTCAACAGTGTTGGTCGTTATGATATTATCTGCCAGACATTATTAATAGTATGTCCATAAGTACCCTAAATAAATGTATTTTGTGAGAGTTAGTACAGAAAAAAAAATATCTTCAAAGTCTTGTCATAAGAAAATCTATAACTGAGAAACCGCAACATATAATGTCATCATTACTTTGCATTTGTCTACACATTTATTGGGTTAATTAGGTGTATACGAGACTAAATGTAAGCTGGAAACCTTTGTGACCACATTCACTGGTACTGTTTTTCTCCATTGTGCAGTTGAGTTAGCTTTTTTTTTTTTTTTTACCTTCGCCAACGACGTGGGAGGAGCTTATGTTTTCATCCCTGTTTGTGCCTTTGTCCACAAGGTATCTCAAAATATTATTGATGGATTTAAATAAAATAATAAGGATATGTGGGTTATGGGCCAAGGAAGAGTTTAGTAAATTTTTGTGGGGAGGTGAGTATAGCCTAGGCGTTGTAGTAGGTATGTGCTCTGAATGCTGTATTTTTTTTTTTTTTAATGGTGTTTCTCTCTCTCTCTCTCTCTCTCTCTCTCTCTCTCTCTCTCTCTCTCTCTCTCTCTCACACACACACACACACACACACACATACAGGAGAGAAGGAAAAGAGGTGACATGATAATGCTGTATAAATGCATATCAGGGAAGGAGGAAATAGACATAAATGATTACTTAACATATGGAGAAGCATCAGCAAGAGGACACTGCAAAAAACTGCATAAGAAGAGAGGTGATAAAGACGTAAGGAAATTCAGTTTCCCAAACAGAGCAATTGATCAATGGAATGCACTACCGAATGAAATAGTGTGTGCCAAAACAATTCACAAATTTAAGGATCTATCTATCTATTGCCAGACGCCTCAATCCCGTTTGGGGTGGCCACAAACAAATCGCCTCCAAGTCGCCCTGTCCCCCATCATTTCACTCCCCTGCTCCCAACTCACACCCCCCTCTCTTATATACCTCTCCACCCCATCTCTCCATCTCATCCTCGGCCTCCCCCTCCCTCTTTCCCCCTCCACCTCACTCACATACACTCTCTTCGTCAGTCTTTGACCCTCCATCCTCTCCACATGGCCAAACCACCTCAGTGTGTTCCTCATAACGCTTCCTATCACATCCACATCAACACCACAACGCTCCTTTATATCCTCATTCGTCAGCCTGTCTCTCCATGTGACTCCACAGGCTCCTCTTAAATAACTCATTTCCACGGCTCTCACTCTTGACTTGTGTCCTTCCAACAACGTCCAAGCTTCACTTCCGTACGTTAAAGTTGGTATCACAATACTGTCATGTAGTAACTTTTTCACTTCCATGCTCACTTCCCTGTTTCTTATCACTGCTTTCAAAGAACCAGCAACCTTTCTTCCCTGCTGTACCCTTTCAAGCACTTCACCCTCCAAACCTCCATCCTTACTCATCACACTACCCAAGTACTTAAACGTAATCACATTTTCCAATTCCTCACCATCCAACCTCGCTGTACATTCACTGACTTCACCTCTCTCAAAGACCATCACTTTACTCTTCCCTACATTCACCTTTAGATTCCGTTTCTTACACACTCTCTCAAACTCATCCACCAAGCCTTGCAGCTCCCCTTCGTCTTCACTCAACAACACGGTATCATCTGCAAACAACAGTACAGGGAGTTTCCAAACACTATCCTCTGTACGATAAATATGGTTTAAGACACGGGACAGTACGAGCTTGACTCATTCCTGTAAAGATACAATTAGGTAAGGTAAGAACGCACACACACACACACACACACGGCCGGCTGTTTTGAGGGCATAGCAGTTAGTCTAGCTGTAACATTTTTCGGAGAAACACGTATTGGTCTGCTGAGGAATAAACTAGTCATCAGGAACGCCGTTTGTTATCTCCTTCGATACTAAAATGAGAGATAGTAACAAAATGCAGCGAGAATCATATTTGTACAAATGTTTTCCTCAGATAGTTTGACTTTTCCGCTAAGATTTTATCCTATTTTGGTTAGATACCGGTACTCATCTTTCTGACAGCACATCGTTCGATACTTCCACACTGCCCCTGCACTGCGCATGTTCTGAATCGGGCACCCTCAGTGGAGAGTTATGGTTAGTCACGAGCAGGGGTGAAGTATTCGTATCCGGAATTCAAATGCTAACATATCAGAAACAGTATTTATGTTTATATGTATTCATATTCAAATTATCGTAATTAAGTATCAAGGTATTCGCATTTGTACTCGAATGCTTGAGCAAAGTATTCGTATTCGTCAAATAATATGACGAATACTTGCAGAATTATTACCAGAAATAACCCTCCATTTGACTGTTAACTTCAGGTTGAAAGCATAGAGAGCAATTACAATATGCTACTAAATGTGGGTTGACAGAGCATCACTATAATATGGAATGTGATGTGAAATGAATGAAGTTGGTTTGGCTCAATTTGTCTAGTACTATTGAGTTGGTACTGGTGAACATGTCCAGTATGCATCGGTATGGAGTGCAGACGGGTGGGATGTCGGTAACTAGTGAGTGGGTCTGTCTTCTGTCACCCACCAGAGGGATACGTTGTGAGAGCTTGGATTTGTGAGTGTATGAGTGAGTTAATGAAACCGGAGTGTGAATTCCTGTTCTTAGCTTCAAGCAGTAAATTATGCTAATGATTTGAGTTAAACTGATAAAATCTGCCTATATTACTGACTTCCAAGAATTACCTTATTAACGTGTAAGGAGACGATTCTACTTGTGCATGGATAATCGTATTAAACTTTTTTCTTTCTCTCTCTCTCTTTCTAAGTTCTACAGTTTCAACTTAGAGATCGACTACTACCATCTTTTCGGGTAAAGTGACTGTTCACTTTCCAATCCAGAACTTATAAAATTTCATCTAAGCAATGATCAATGATGTACGAACATTTCATTGTCCCTTAATCCAGAAGTGTTGCCATCAGAGCACGCTGTATATATTGTGAAAGAAAATTCCACTTCAGGAACAACTACCTCTTACCTACAGCAGCATCTGAAGTACGTCTGCTCAACTGCTAGTGTCACATTTTTTAAGCAATGCACTGCTGCTCCTTCAACTGAGGACTTAAACTTTTTTTTTTTTTTTTTTTTTGCGTATGTATATAATGGGGAGGGTCAGTAATATTAAAGTTGTATTCCAGGAGGCGAAGTAAACAATATTTCATCTCCTAAACTCAGAGGCATATGTATGCTCATGCAAAAGAGGGGGGGGGAGGCATGCCATTAAAGGCGGGTCGGCATCTCACAAAAGGAAGGGGCCGAGTCTCATGAGTCTCGAGATAAGGCTATGTAAAGGTGCGTACATACCACATTTAAGAGTAACTGGAAAGAAGAGGAGGCAGGGCACGATTATCATGACAACCGTGCTTATGTCCAGGGAAATTAGTTCCATCATAATAATAACATCCGGGGCACAGGGGCAAATAAATTCAGTGTTGGAGGTCATTACAAGTATGACTTTTAATGCCCGTTTGATGAATACCTGTTTAATGGGATACATGATAATACTGCAGGCTTTCTGAATTGGTAGCAGTCTTGGCAGTTTTAGCTGATGCAACAAATTTCACACATTGCCAGAACATTGCCACATCTAGCTACTGTATGTCATACCATGTGGTCTAGGGCTGAAATATGAGTTCAGTAACATGCAATCGGGGTACGACAGTCATCCTTTACTGAAACTTTAACAGTCAATCCAAACTCGACTGACATGAACAGCGTTCAGTCCTCTGTTCAGCTGCTCCCTAAGACAGGTTCAAATTCAGTCGGTACATTAATGTTCCACGTTATATGACTGCACACGCAGTCAGTTCACGCTACAAACTGAAGAGTGTTAACAAAATACTACATCTGACGCAATAAATTAACTAAAGGTAAAGAGGTCCACTCTTCCTCAGCAACAAGCAAAAAAAAGTAAACTGTTTAGCTTTAGGTCCACACCTGGTCAACCAGTTCTGCTCACATCATCACTTGTGTGATCAGAACTGAAAAACGAGAGCCCCTGTACCTCGGTAGACAGCCACCCACTGCAAAACTGGAAAGCTCATGAAGCTGATTACCCATACCTATCAGGACTAGCCAAGCGCTATCTAAGTGTTCCCGCCTCCTCTGCTCCAGTGGAATGCACATTAACATTGGAGGGAAGATATGCAGAAGTGAAAGTTGTAGACTCAGTAATAAGACATTTGAGATGTTTATGTTCATGAAGAATAATGGATATTTGTCGGAGGCACAATCGCATCAGTATGCTTTGTGGGTGGAGAAACATGTGCTTTATGTTAAACATACAAATGTAATGCTGCAATTTATTTTCTGAATATATAATTTTCATATAATTTTGCAGTAATTTGTAGTTTTCATGCATTGCATAAAGTTATAAAAGAAAAAATCTCTTTTCCAGTTGCTTTGATCGGTTCTTCGTAACCATGCTAACATTAGATTTGAAATAGCTGCACAGCATCACCATTTTACTTCACATGAAAGTGGCATTTAAAAATACATATATATATCTTTAAAACTCTGATGGATAAAAGTGAGGCCTACAAGATGAGACTAACAGACTCTTCACATACTATGGGTCTTGTGTTTCTATTGCAACTAGTTTACAACGAAAGCACTACTAATATGTCTACTGCTATTAGGATATTTTTGATATCCCGGTACTGAATACTGGCGCCAGTCATGAAGTCATCTACCATTGCATAACTTAGTACTGTACTAGGCTGGCCTTTAGCTAGAATTTTTTTTTTTTCAATGAAGAGTATTCCAGAATGCATTCACGATTACTTCCATGAAGTATTCGTATTGCATTAATATTTCTTCTTTGTACTCTTATTCTTAGAAGTCAGAAGTATTCATATGTGTATTCGAATGCTTGAGTCTTGTATTCACTGCATCCCTGGGCAGGAGTCGAATAAAATATGGGGCACCGAGATATTCATAGGGTTTCAAGATTTTAGTACACACACACACACACACACACACACACACACACACACACACACACACACACACACACACACACACACACACACACTACTCCTCGTTCTGGCACTACATGAGGGAAAAACCAGTCTCCCACTGAATACAGACACCACAGAAGGCCACCATTCCGACTGGGACACTCTAAGCACTAGGAAACATACCACAGAGTCATCTTATATACAAGCAATCACGTCATTACTCCTCCACCAACTGTTCTCTCTCTCTCTCTCTCTCTCTCTCTCTCTCTCTCTCTCTCTCTCTCTCTCTCTCTCTCTCTCTCTCTCTCTCTCTCTCCAACTCACAATAATAATCCTCCTTGAAGTTTTCTTGAAATCCATATCAACATAGAAGTCAAAGATGTGATCATGTGGATATCCAAGCTTCCTGTTAATGTAGACGCTGGTGGTCCATTGAAAGGCTGAGGAATCCCATTCCTGTCCCTGTACAACGGGCCAGCCTCCCATCCTGCTGAGAGTATCCTTAAGAGGGTTAAGTCCTCGAGCCTTGATTGCCTCTGGGGAAGGAAAGGATAGGTACAATCATCAGTATTATAATCATCACTGGTGGTAATTATCGTCACTGTAATCATCATCAGTCCGACCATTTTCATGCACCTGAGGATGGGGTAGGCATGTAACCTACAGTGAAAAACGCAAGAGATCCTGTTGTTATTATTATCATAATTAAGCTTCGCAATATAAATGGCGAAGCTTCCTCTTTTCGTCAGTATTATTATTACTGTTACTGTATATTTCTTTGCATTTTTTTCTTCAGTCTTCACGATAATATACATGAAGGTACCCTAGGGTAACCTAATTCCTTGTGTCAAATATAAATGACTTTGACCTATTTTTTGAGATCATATCTCATTTTTTGAAACTGCCTTTTTGAAATAGAAATATCTCAGGAACTAACTGAGATTCAGCTATTTGGTTATAAAATCTTATGATAAAAATGTCTCCTCAATAATTTTGTCTTCATATTTTGCCATTTAGCCTAGTGGAAAGTACCAAATTTAAATCTGCTCAATGTTTTTTTGCAACATGTGTTTGAGAAAACCACAAAGGCTTCAAAGCTGTAACTTAACTGATACATAGCTGTGGTCCCTCTTATCATCTGAGAGGAATATGGTTACAGTTAAGCATACAGTTAGCCAGTTATTGAGACAAACGCAAAATTTTCACGTGTTCTTCGACACCGTCTTTGTCTTCATATTTCGAGGTTACGCAAGATATTACTGTAAGGTGTTCAGATCTTGTTTATACTACACATACCTTATATACCATCAATAATTGTGGCGAAATTTCCGTATCGTGGCTACACAATAAGAATAAGCAACTAGTTACTGCGATTATTATTATTATTATTATTATTATTATTATTATTATTATTATTATTATTATAATTATTATTAATTTCAAAATTTCCCACATCCCTGAGGGAGGTTTTCTTTGTCACTACTACTACTACTACTACTACTACTACTACTACAACTATTGTTATTGGTATTGATAGTATCATGTTGCTGTTGTTGCTTTTAATTTAAAACTGTGATATTTCAAAGGCTATTTGGCCTATAGGCCTAGCCTTCACAAATGGTCAAATTAGTCGGAGATCTGTCCGTTTCTTTTGGCCAAATATGGCGGCAATCCGTCACCAAGATCACAGGGTATTATCTGGAACCAGAAAAGTGAGTCAGCTACGCTGTCTCAAGAACTGCTTATGCTTTGAAGCTGAAGTTTTACTACAGTGTAATCCTAATGTTGGCGCATTGCGGAAAGGAATATCGTTCTAATCGGCTGATTATTCTCTGAAATTGCCTAGAGTCCAAAATTGGGACTTTTCCCGATATTCGAGATGTCATCTCATTTGCCATGAAGGATTAAAGCCAGAGCCACTAAACCTGGTGGACCTATTGACTGTGATGACCTAAAGTGACATGCACAAGATCAGTGACCTTGACCTCAAGGTCCCTTTATAACTCGGCTTCTTGCAGGAAATGAGTGTAGGAAGTTTTCCTTTATCATAATTGTCTATAGGCAATTTTATTGTGTTCTAGTACCTTCATTACCATTAACATCCACCACCACCACCACCATCACCAGGGCCTCTACTAAAATAATGTTCCTGCTCCTTCTCCTCCTCGTCATCATTACCATCAACAATACCATCATCATCATCATCATGACCCTTTCTACTACATGCTGTGACAGAGAAGAAAAAATCCTAAAAATCAATGCGAACGAACCAATGGAGTGAGGTGGACAAGGGTAGACTGGAGCGAGAAGAGCATAAAAGTTTTCGTGTGAAGTAAAAACTATATTAACATTATGTATAGGGTAAGAAAGAGTAACAAAAATGAAGCTGTAGCAAATGAAAGAGGGAGAGAGAGAGAGAGAGAGAGAGAGAGAGAGAGAGAGACACACACACACACACACACACACACACACACACACACACACACACACACACACACACGACAAAAGGATAAAGGAAGGCCAAAGATGGAAGAAAGAGGGAGACAAAGGAAAAAAAAACTGGACACTCGCACTATCATTCTGTCACCCTTATCCATGCACAGCTGATACATCTATACCATCATATTCAACGGGGATAGGTCTGTGCCTTCAAAAGTCTACGTGTCCTCAAAGCTTATATGAGAACCAAAATGAGGCCCAGATAGAGAAATAGACTGATATGTAGATAGGCAGATAGATGTAGAGACAGAGACCGGCAGAATCAGAGGCTGAAGTAGATACAAAATTAAAATAACGGAGAAGAAGAGACAGAGACAGACTGTAAAAGAACTCAGTCCCTTACCCGTATGCATGCAAGACTTCTGCAGCGCCTTGACCATCTTAGTGGAAGGTGGATCGTCTGGGGCCACCTCAGCCTCTATAAGACCCCTCAGGTTCTCTTGTAGTATATTATTGGCCTCACTAAAGCGGGAGAAGGAGGTCTTCCCTTCAGGAATCACCTTCTTCCTGAGAAACCCACCGCACGCGAATTTGAAGAAGTCATCACATGGATCAATTGAGGAGTCCATGGAGTCAGTCAGTGCAGCAGCTTAGGTGGTAGGAGAAAAACGGTTTATTTATGCCAGTCAACTAAATGGGGCGATTACAAGGGAGGAAGAACATCCCTCAGTTCCCATTATCAGAATTATGAGAGATCGCAGGAACGGATTCATGGGTACATATTGTTGATCACTCCAGCCGCTTGGGTGTTGGGAGAATAATGATTAATGAATGCCTGTCGACTGCATCAGGATGATTAAGAAGGAGGAAGAAAAAATGCTTCAAATCTGAAATCCCTGTCACATAAAATCATGGATGACTTCATAGGAGTGCATAGGAAGTACAGATAACAGGAGGCCTGTTGGGTCATGATGAGGTTATCTGTTGGAAAAACAATGTTAATCCTACTAAACTCTGTCCAGCGTGCAAGAGAAAAGGACAGAAAAGAGGAAGACTCTCACCCACCCACCACATAATCTGGTAAAGCCGCCAGGGAAAAAGATAAACATGGGCAATGCTATGCTACTGTAACCCTCCAACTGATCAAACACATGCCCCCCACCTCCCTGCATACCTAACCAAGCTCATAACGGCCCTCACTCCCCCTCCCTCCCCTTAATAACACAGAGATATTAAAACTTAAAAGTTTCAGTAGTTTATCTATGGTAATAATGAAGTTATGACAAGACTCGTGGTTTTTAAATTTTGGCAGCGATTTTTTATGGTTACACAATAGGTAGTCATGAAACTTAATACATAATTAGATATTCATATAGTCATTTATCATGTACAATTTCTGCCTCCTAGGTGTAATAGTTGCAAAGTTTTAATAGAAAAATCAATTGAGCCATTCAGATTCCTTGCGTAGGTTGCATTGAGAGCTGAGATTTTTTTTTTTTTTACTTTTTCATTATTAAAAAAAAACTACTTAATCAACATTCAACCTATCAAAAGGCACCAGTTCACCATAAGACACATAACTATGTGAAATTTCATGACCCTATGATGAATACTTTTTCAGCTCTTGCCTCGAAGCGAAATCTCTACGTCACCTATCGTCGTTGATCCCAGTAATAACAATATCCTCCTCTGACTTTGTCATATGGAGGATAAAAAGAGTCACCATGAGTGTTAGAAAGAAAAACCACGTAAACTTTGTGTAGAAGAGGCAGAAGAAGAATAGCAGTTAACTATGTACTCAGTCTACAGATTTGTGTTTATTATATATATATATATATATATATATATATATATATATATATATATATATATATATATATATATATATATATATATATATATATATATATATATATATAAAGTATGTATGTATACACACACACACACACACACACACACACACACACACACACACACACACACAATCGCCGAATGTGCTCATTATTAAGCAAGCGCCTCATTAACGTCAGCATTCCCTTCAATCTGGAATTTAAAAACGCTCAATTAGTTATAGGCCACAGTCTTGTCGAATTTTAAACGTACCAGTAGTTCTCTTTAACTAACCACTGGTGCTGGTATTTTATCCCACTGTTTGACTTGATGAGGTAGGCTCCCTGAAGCTGAATGAGGCTGGCAAAAAAACAAGTTTTAGATCAATAGCTCTTGATTACAAAGGGTCATACCAAGTCTTCCTCTAAAACAAGACGGCCTAAAGAAGTAGGTGTTACGTCCAGTTCCTGAGTCGTATTCCTGAGGGAGCAGGAACAAGGAAGGAGCAAGAAGTGTGGCTACAGTATATCAATGGCTATCGACTGCACAAGGATCAGTCCAGCAGCCTAGATTAAGTGTGATAGTGTAGGAGGAGGGTTAGGTAGAAGCAAAACTATTAGAACTCACTCAAACACTGAAATACAATGCGTTATGGAATAGATCCCTCAGATTTTGATACCCTGCCACAACCTTGAATATGATACTGTTGTTTATGTGGCTTTGCGAACTGGTGAATCCGGTGACGTGTTTGAAGGACTTATTATTGGTACTGTATTTCGAGGCGACTGCATTGAACTTGAGAGAGATTTCCTGTACTCAATAAATTAATGAAGGATTTATCAGCATCATCCCACCCTAGGGCGGGGTGAGGAGTAGCAGCAGGCTATTCATTTATTTTAATCCCTGCTGTTCTTTAAATCTGTAAGTGAAATACAGCCATTGAAAATAACCAAGATTGAAATGGAAGTGCGTCACATGGCTGAAAGATTTAATAATTCTACGATTTGTTCACGTATTCAGTATCTACTGAAAACACACACACACACACACACACACACACACACACACACACACACACACACACACACACACACACACACACACACACACACAAGCACTAGTGTTATCGAGTGACACTAATATTACAATAGATTATGGTCGAGTTCTTAATATTTAATACTGCAATCAAAGTCTGTGTTAAAATTCGTTGATTCCACTTCTTCAAGATCAAAGAAAAAAATGAATAAATTAAAACAATCGGTATTCTGCCAGAACACTGAATTACTGGACATTATTTAATCTTACAACTTTACACTACAGAGTCCTCCACATTAAATGTAGCATCCAAAGTCTATGCTCAAATTCACAAATTTCTTTTGTCCGGGATCAAACCAAATTTAAACAAGGTCAAAATAAGTGCCATTCTTCCAAACACCTGGCATAATGGTTAGATCCCCGAGACTTCCAGACAATCTCGCGCCTTTGAAGCCAGATGCCCGAGGACTGTCCCAAACCACGTCCCAGTGAGCCTGTTATGCAACCATGGGTTGAACACAGTGGTCAGACTGACAAACACACTATTCAGTTCCCGTTCAAACTATGATTGGTTTCTTTGCAAAGGAGGGAGAGTGTAGTGACTTGGTACGTTCCTTATCCCCCTACAAACTCAAGAAAAGGCGTGTGGAGAGTCTTCTTGTGCCTTTAGCCCTTCTTACTTTGAAATAAATCATGATCAGTTTCCTATCTTTGTCTGTTGTTGTCATTGCTCTATCCCGGTGTGGCTGACTAAGCAGAACCATCGACCACAACTAGTCTTGCCAGGGTTGTAACAGGATCCTTCCACATAACGATGTGCAAAGAAAACGGGGGAGGTACAGACCCCTGTAGGATGACCCAAGTAGAGCAGACATGTATGAATTGTGCTCTCAGTCTGGACTCTGATGACTTGTTACATGTGTCTGAGTTCACCCCCAGGGGGTGCTGTGCAAGGTTAGGTATTAAGCCTTGGCCCCATGCCACTTTTACGATAGTACCTCCTTGGGCAACTGTAGCCACACACTTACTACCTTTTTGATAGGATAGCAAGCACCTTGCTCTCGGTGGTTCGGGAATATGCATGACAGGGACGTCCACCATCCCTGAGCCAGACACATGCTCCGGGTACCTCCCCACATTTCTTTTCATAACCAAGATTTGAGTTTAGAGGAAGAATAAGGAAGTGAAATGCAGAATGTTTGTGCGTCTTTTGCTCTTGGTGTTAAGACACGTATTGTAAGTGGCATACGAGGATTCCTAGCACCTCTTCTCAACATGATTTTAAAAAATATTATACCTAACTACCCTCTTGTGTGGAACTGATGCCACTTATTTTGATATTAAAGTAATATGAAAATCAAGAATTAAGTGTTAAGGTACATTATGAAATATAGATTGTCAAGGAAGACGAGTTACAATGCCTCCTATGTCACTTTATGTATAATTCTAAGAATAATCCTTGGTTAGACAATGACCTGAATGTAAGTTTATATGTGAATCTTAACTCTATCATGCAACCCTAGGAACTGATATTAACCCTGAAACGTAATGTTTTGAAATACTTTTCGTGTCTGTGGTTTCTCCCGAACACAGTTGTATTATCTGATATTATGTGAACAAAGTGCAAATTAGGTACTTAGCAAACAAAAGAAGTAAAGTCTGTACCAGTCTTATATCTCTTATTCAATCCTGATAGAAATAAACGAAAATTTTAATACAAAATATTGGGAGTCAACTAACCTTCTCTGACACAGCCTTCAGTCAAGCACACATTGCTGGACTTCGCTGAAGCATACCGCGCCTCATCTGCAAGGAACCCTGCTGAGATAACTGGTAGGGGAGGGGCTTTTGGAGGTGCAGGAAGAGCAAGAGGGATGGAGGCAGAGGGAGAGGGAAAGAGAGAAATGAGTGGTGCGGTTTGGTGAGGTGGCAGCAGCAGGTGATGCTGATGACAGGTGAGTGTGCAGCAAATAAGGACACATAGGGACATGACAGCACAGTAAACCAAATTCTCGTTGGCTTAATGGACTTTGGACGATATAGCTGTATGGATCATGATTACATTACACTGAGATCTGAATCAAGCATATGACACAACTCGTCCATTCAAGCGGAGCTGGACAAAATTTGCAAGAGCACCCCGCTTCATAAGGTGACAATCAAAACATTCTGTTTCTCAGTCACCTGCATTATGTCTTGCACTGAGAAATGGAATACCTGGAATGTAGCCGCTGAAACAGGATTTTTAGTTCAACTTGACTTTCCCTTCAAGTAAAGTGTTTTAAGCATAGGCTACGTCCATTAATTTCAAACCAACACATTCAAATTGAAGAAGCTATTATCACATATTGACACTGTCTTCATTACCGAAGATAAAAGATTTTTCTCCAATAAACACAACGTCTATGGTGACTTTATTTTAAATATACAACAGTTCTGGCTGATCTTCGACCATCTTAGAGTCGAAATCGAGCCGAATCTGTTGTATCCTTCACAGTAAGCACAATTTTATCATAGGCAGAATTTCTTGAAAAAGAAATTCAGCACTTTTTCTTCAGCCAGTTATTAAGAGCCCCACATTCTTTGGCATTCTTACCGATATTGCAGATATTATTTCTTTCGTGGGGGCAGGAGAGGGGGAAGATCTAGTAAGCTGGCATCCCAAGACCGTTCGAGACAGCGACTTGAAATCTTCAGGAATGATATATCTTGGTTGCAAACTTCTTTTGGCACACAAAGAAAATCTTAGTGGCAGGGCCCTCTGTTATTTTTGTAATTTTTGCTCTCCTGCACAGCAAAAACTACTGACTCGATTGCTTTCCAAATGTTCCACAGTGTAGTCGGCAACATATACAAGTGCTCCTGGGTGCTGTATTGAGGTCCAACAAATGCTTTTTGAGATATTGAGGAAAATCAAAATGGCCGCCCTATGCCTGAAAGTGCTAAATCAGAAAGCATTTGACTGATTTTGGCTAAACTCGGTGGAAATGAACAGTAGTGTGTCAGTACTGAACATGATTTCCATAGTATGGATGACCTTGACTCTGAAGTCAAAGTCTATCTATCTATCTATTGCCAGACGCCTCAATCCCGTTTGGGGTGGCCACAAACAAATCGCCTCCAAGTCGCCCTGTCCCCCGCCATTTCACTGCCCTGCTCCCAACTCACACCCCCCTCTCTCATATACCTCTCCACCCCATCCCTCCATCTCATCCTCGGCCTCCCCCTCCCTCTTCCCCCCTCCACCTCACTCACATACACTCTCTTCGTCAGTCTTTCACCCTCCAAAGTCTTAGGATTAAATCCGTAAAAATGTTTGAGTCATACCAAAGTCCCTTACTATTAGGTCTACAATGATATTTCACAGACGGTACACTATACCTGATGTACAAGTGTGGATTTTACTTTCTCTTGTCATTCTACTCTGGAATGTAGCATTATTATCTGGAATGTGGAGTTCTTTGAATATTGCTTCAGCAGCTTCAGAATTCTAGATTATAATCTTGCACTTCGTTTGTGGCCACCCCTTACAGGATAAAGGCGTCTGGCAATAGATGGATAGACTTTCAGTGCTCCAAATGAGGCGCTGAGTTGATTTTAAATGTGACGTTATTGCAAAAGAAAGTTTTGAGAGAAATGCATTTAAAAAAGGTGATTGATTTTTCAAATGGAAATTATGCCACAAAATACTTCTTGCCATGCGTTTTCAACCCATAAATGATTCATGAGAATCGGGCGGACCCCCCCCCCATTCCCTATTCTCCCATTACGGCGCCCCCCGGAAAGTAAAATGGGAGTTGTTTGTACCAGGTTGTCACAAGTTTTTGTAGGTTTGTTTTGTATACTATAGCTAGTGCTTCTGCCAGATTTCATGTAAATATAATAATTCATAATGGAGTTAGCTCTTCATAAAGTTAGAAGTATGACAGACCAATAGGAAAAGACACTTAAGTAGAGAGGTAGGTACACATTTTGGGCGTCAGCATCTAATGCCAAAATAATAATAATAATAATAATAATAATAATAATCCTTGAAATCATCTACGCCAACTTTATCAAAACACCCACACTAAAAGGGAGTGCCCACTAGTCTTGCTGGTACATTATGGCATCGCTATCCCACTTCCCTCTCGCTTAGGTTTCGTTTACACTCTCTCTCATTTCGTTACCATTTCTCTAATTTCCTACTTCGCTTCATCATAACAGGCCACCCCTTAGATGTTTTTAGCGCAGCATCAGCACAAATTTTGCCAGTTCTAAGCACAAATAGCCTGTCAAAGACACTGAAGATTGGGCGGGAGTGGGAGGCGGCAGGAGCCAGGTGTGCATAGCGTACGCTTGACCTTGTGTTTAGGTCGGAACGAAGCATTTTTAATTAAAAGGAGCCTTGTTACGTACCAGTTCTTTGAATATGATGTGCTGTTTCAAATGATGACGTTAGTGGGGGATCAGCCACCGATTTGCTAAAATAAGTGACGGCATAACATAAAATAAACTCACTGAGAAGGAACGAAGCTGAGCGACAGGGAGGAAGAAGAGTGAAGGTTAGTCGGTGTGGCACCCGGCAGGCCACGCAGAATGGGGGTACTTGTATGTTCGTGCTATAGCGCCTATATTAGTGCAGATACAGTTATATCACGTTGTAGATATACGGTCTCAGGGGAGGGGAAGCCGTCGGTGTGCATAAAAAAATCGCCATTTTGGTGATTACGTCACTATGTAACTGTGTGCCTCATAGCAGAGAGAGGTGCCAGTGGGCCTCCTATGCCCAGAAAAACATAACATAAACGAGTGTCAGCCAGACGCAACACAACAGAGGCAGGGGAACAACCATACACGGGTTCCTCATGCTTTAAGCCTTAACGTGCGGGCAATCAGCCTGCAGTGCAAAGCTGGTTGACAGGACATTACGTTTTAATCTGTCCGACTTTGAGCATAGACTTCAGAGCCCGTTCCCTGAGGTCCAGCAATTCTATGTACCATGCCCCTCACATGTCATCACTTTGGCGCTAACACCCGCTGTCCACACTGCAGATATGTTGGAGCTGTCTCATGTAGGACTGGTGGATTAGTATTAGCAGAGGTGCTTTTACGACGTGTTTGCAGGTCTTATGGTACATCAGTAAAATCGTCTTGAACGAAAGTCAGATCCTGAAAATGTTTCTTGCCACAACTAGAATTCAAACCCACGTCCTCTACCGATTTGGTCACCGCCTCCCTGTCATCGAGGAATCAAATCTTGCCTATTTATTATGTAACTCATTTTCCCCTGCTACGTTTTTATCTGGATTATTCTTGCAACCTTCAGTTAATTTTGTTGAGGTAAAGAGAAGCCGTTTGTAGTGGCGGAGTAACATCCAGAAAAAGAAAATATAATCCAGCGTCTCCCATAGGCTATCTTGACAGTCAGCGTTGACATGGGCAAATCAGTAAGCTTTTCACCTCGTTTTGGTTTGCATGTCTGTCTGTCTTTAGGTAAAGAATCCAGCTCCAACAGCGAAGGTCAAAACGAATGGTGCAAATCGTCTTTAGAACAGTAATCTGCCGGAATAAAGTGGATTTGTCATTGTTCTCTCTCTCTCTCTCTCTCTCTCTCTCTCTCTCTCTCTCTCTCTCATTTCACAAGTATTGCAAATATCAATAATGTTTTCTCACATTTTGACCAGTGTAAGCAATATTTGTCCCAACATTTTTATCTTTGGTAACCATGATCAAAGTGCAATATCCAAAAACTGTGTGTGAGAGAGAGAGAGAGAGAGAGAGAGAGAAACACACACGAGTATACTGTATATATATTGTAATTCTCTCACACGTGAAAGCTGACCTAATTTCCTGCACTCTTTTCCTTTGGTACTCGTCATCATTATGAATTACCCCACAAGACATTCATATCTCTCTTTTTCATTTCCTTTTTCAAAAGTATAATTATCATGAATACCAGATTTTCTCACAATTCTCTATAGCTTTATGTTACCCAGGATCATTATACTGTAAAACAACTGAAAAGTTATTTCCGCCAGGATTCTTTTATACCTTCCCTTTAATTTTTTTTTTCTTTTTTCTTTTTTAAATCAGCAACAACAGATTTTGTCCCATTTCTTGGTTGCAGGTACCCAGGATCTATTTCATTTTCTAAAACACACAGACACACACACACACACACACACACACACACACACATATATATATATATATATATATATAAATTAAAATACCCGCCGCCGGACCGCCCCCCCCCGCCACCCCCCCACCCCACCACCGAGCTGCTACCACACCACCACCCCAGGAGGACACAACGGTGGGGCTAGTGACCCAGTATAAGAGGGTCACCAGGACACTACTGTCCTGAGTCCTTTTTCCCCGCAACAACCCCAACACCAGGTGACCGGAAAGAGGCAACGACCTTGCGAGCAAGACAACCGTCACCAGAATCGGGGTCGGACTGAACAGGATTCAGTCCCAGGTAATACCGCGTCGACGGCCACTGTACGTGACGGGGAAGGAGTGGCCACTTTACGCCCTTCAGTTACCACTCGAAGGGCAGGAGGCTCAAGGGCAGGAGGCCCAAGGCTACGGCCAGAAGTACACACCAGGGTAAGGGGACCCTCGGCTACGGCCTTAGTGTGTATCGGGGAGGGCGCTGCCTCTGTGCACTCCTCTCCTGCTGTTCTCTCCTACGGGAGCAACACCGCATTGACGGCCACTGTACGTGACAGGGAAGGAGCGGCCACTGTACGCCCTTCAGTTGTTTCCCAAAGGGCAGGCAGGCTTACGGCTACGGCTGAAGAACACACCAGAGTAAGCAGACCCTCGGCTATGGCCTTAGTGTGTGCCAGAGAGGGTGCGGCCTCTATGCACCCTTCTCCTGCTTTTCTCTCCTACGAGAGCAACACCCATCGACGGCCACTGTACATGACGGGGAAGAAGCAGCCACTGTACGTCCTTCAGTTGCTTCTCTAAGGGTAGATAAGCTACCGGCTATGGCCAAAGTACGTATCAGGGTAGACAGGCCTTCGGCTACGGCCTCAGTACGTACCGGAGAGGGCGCGGCCTCTGTGCACCCCTCTCCTGCTTTTCCCTCCTACTGGAGCAACACCGCATCGACGGCCACTGTACGTGACGGGGAAGGAGCGGCCACTGTACGCCCTTCAGTTGCTTCTCACAGGGCGGGTAAGCCTACGGCTACGGCCACAGTATGTACCAGGGTAAGCAGACCCAAGGCTATGGCCTCAGTACGTACCGGAGAGGGCACGGACTCCGTGTACCTTTCTCCTGCCTTTTTGTTCCTGTGGGAGCAACACCGCCAGCAAGGCCACTGTATGTGCGGGGGAAGGAGCGGCCACTGTACACCCTTTAGCTGTGAGCCCTAGGAGTCACGGAACCGCGTTCACGGCCACTGTACGTGACGGGGAAGGAGCGGCCACTGTACGCCCTTCATTCGTGGCTCTGAGAGCACTCCCAACACAGGAAGTCCCTTGCGCGGCCGACCCCTTCCCTCTCGGCTGTGTGGGACGCCCTTTATCACCATCCGGGAGTGTTGCCCCGGAGGTGTTGCCAGAGTGGTGGCAAGGCCCGATCCAGGCCCTACCTCCTACACCTGGGAGATCTCTGTTCCTGCCAGACACCCAACGGCGATGGTGCCGCAGCCCACCCCTGTCGGCACCTTTCCCTACAGGTGACCGCAGTCCTAGGACTCCCAGGTCCAACCAGCAGCCTCCAGGCGAGGGCAACCCAGGCTCACTCACCCCACAGAGCCAGAGGCGACAGGCCCACCTCCTACAGCTGTTTGGCCCCAGTCCTGAGGGCCACCTCTCAGGTTGAGGCCCCCAGACCGGAGGGCCTCCCTGCACCCCACCAACGAGGCTCTAGTACGAGGGCCTCCTCTCAGGTCGAGGCTCCCAGACAGGAGGGCCTCCCTGTACTCTACCAACGACCAGGACCCGGGCAGTGACTCCCCTACGGGCAGTGTATTGCCCTCTACAGGAAGGCTCCCCCTAGGGCCTTCCCCGCACGCCCGTACTCCAGAGTGATTCATACCCAGGACACACGGGTAAATAGTGACGCCCCTTGTACCGAGAACAACCCAGGGGGAAATAACAGTGAACAGTGACCAAGTGAAGGCCAGTGTAATACCAGTGACAGTTACCATAAATCTATAAGAACCCGATACCCGGCAGAACAGAAGATAGCCTGAGTCCTAAGTAAGAGACCTTATAGTAATTGTGAGAGTCCTAAACAAGAGAACTTACAGTAACTGTGAACGGAGACTAGGGTGCGCTGGAGAATCTAAAAGTCTGTGTATAAGTGCCACCGTGACTAAGTGATTACATCAAGTGTCGCGATCCGCACCCTGTCTAGTTATGGTAGTATTCACCCCAAGGACTCTTAACCTTGTTCATTCCCAGTGCATTTAACTAAATATATATTCTGCCTAAAGATGAAACACGGGTATCGCAATATTATAACTAATAACATAAGTGTACATGTATAATACTGTGTCTCAAGTGTAACTGTGAATCTTGGTGTCAAAGGCTAACTCTGTGACCCTGTCTACTCGTACTGTATATCCAATACCACTCTGTGTTATATTGTAACGGTGTAGAAATTAAGGCAACAGATGTGTTAAGGTATACGGCCTGGTTTTTATGTCCTGTTCCTTTGTGGGTGCTTTACTTCCGGTCCGGAAAGAGGACCCCGCTCAGTCGCTGGTGTTCTTAGGACGAGAAGTCGACCTAAAAACACCCAGCATAATATATATATATATATATATATATATATATATATATATATATATATATATATATATATATATATATATATATATATATATATATATATATATATATATATATATATATATATATATATATATATATATATGTAAATAGTAAAGCATGTGTAAGAGTGGGAAATGCTGTGAGTGAATGGTTTTCCATAAGAGTGGGGCTGCAACAGGGATGTGTGACGTCGCCTTCGTTGTTTAATATTTATATGGATGGTGTTGTAAGGGAGGTGAATGCAAGAGCTTTAGGTAGAGATCTGAGTCTGGTGAATGTTGATGGTGGAGAGTGGAATCTGAAGCAGCTGCTGTTTGCAGATGATACTGCACTGGTGTCTGATTCAGAGGAGAGATTGAGACAGTTGGTAGAGGAGTTTGGAAGGGTGTGTGAAAGGAGGAAATTGAAAGTAAATGAGAATAAGAGTAAAGTGATGAAGTGTACGAGGTTGGTAGATGGTAGGGGGATGAATATAGTTTTGAATGGTGAGTTGCTTGAGGAGGTAGAGTGTTTTAAATATTTAGGGTCACATGTTGCTGTGGATAGAAGAATAGATGCAGAAGTGAAGTTTAGAATGAATGGAGTAGGTAAGGTGCTGGGAGGAATGAAAAAAGTGTTTAGATGTCGTTCGCTTAGAATGGGTGTAAAGAGAAGGCTGTGTGAGGGTGTTGTGGTACCAACTGCGTTATATGGGGCTGAAACATGGAATATGGGTGTAGCAGAGAGGAAAAGTTTGAATGTAATGGAGATGAGGTGTCTGAGGAGTATGTGTGAAGTGATGCGTATGGATCGAGTGCGAAATGACGAAGTGTGAAGGAGAACTGGAGTTGTTCGGGAGATGGCTTAGAGTTGAGCAGAGGGTGTTGCGATGGTTTGGGCATATGGAGAGAATGGATAGTGAGCGATTGGTGAAAAAGATAACTGGATCTGATGTGAGAGGTGTAAGGCTGAGAGGGAGACCACGAATAGGATGGATGGACAGTGTGAAGAGAGCGCTGGATGCGAGAGGGATGTCTGTTGAGCAAGGAAGAGTGGCTGTGCGTGACAGAAATAAATGGAAAGATTTTGTGAATGAAGAAATTATGATGCAACCCTGAGGGGATATTCTCCCGCAGTTGGTCTGATCAGCTAGTCAGGTCAGGTGCGGGTAAGGAGATGGGTCTATTATGATGTGGCAGGGGTAAACCAGCTCTGCTGTCGGGCCCTGCTATGGATGTCACTGATTGCACTGCGCAGTTGACCCTTGTGCGGTGTGGTGCAGTGTGGATCTGTCCCTTCTCCCCTTTGGGGCTAAGATGCGAATGAATGTGTTTGAATGGATGAGTAAATGGGGAGTGTGTCGTCCTGTCTCGGCTAACTCCCTTTCCTCGGGGGAAGCAGCCTAGGTATATAGATAGAGATAGATTGATACGTAAAACGAGTGACCAAGGAGTTTCAATACCTTACGTGCTCCTTGTCTGTACTCACAATCAGTGTTGAAGATGGTGGTGTGGTAGGCAGTCCCTCCCTCAGCCAGCGATATGGTCAGGGCCAACGCTGCAATGGTCAAGGTAGAGGTGCCAAGCATCGGGCAACGCTCCACTCTTGTACAACGACCCAACCCTCGCCGTTGTCTGAAGGCGGGAAAGAGAAAATGAGGTAAGATGGGAGAAAAAAGGACAAGAGTGTGTTATATGTATGGGGGAAAAGTTCTGAATAAGGGAAAAAGTGATAGGTGGAGGCGACCAATACAGGACAATTGAAGGAAAATGTATGTGATGTGGTGGTGGTGGTGATGACGATGATGGCGGTGGTGATGGTGGTGGCTGCTGATGCTTGATTGTGTGAGGATGATATGCCGAATTAAGAGGATACTTGTGGAAAGTCATGATGAGGATGACGATAATGAATATAAAAATAATGATGATGGTGATGATGATGATAACAGTGATAATCATAATAATGCTACCGCTACTACTACTACTACTACTTCTGTTATTACTACTACTACTATTACTACTCAGACTGATTACATTAAGAACATAGTACAAGATGCCTGCTATACTTACATAGTTAATGAAGGCATACTGTCATTGGATGAATAACACAGTATGCAGACATTAAAGATAAAAAAAAAAATAAGGCAAATAGTTTCACATCTCATAAAGCCTTGTATTATACGAGTATATTTTGTTTATTATACATATTTGGCTCAACTAACAAGTCTTCGGTTATACAGGCCCTCATATTGGTAGAAAAGCCCTGAGGAAAAGTTCTCCACAAATCTTCTCCCTCTTTTGGTAAAGGAAGGTCTTAGGCAACTGTTTTTATGGGATAGCAATATGAGGCAGATAAAGGTATTAAAGAAAGAAATACGCCCTTTGTCGGCTGGTGAGGGATATATTCTCTGTTTGGTGGGGAATATAATCTATGTATGTATGGGAGAGCAATATGCAGATAAGAAAAATGTGTGAACAAGGAAATATACTGTCTGCCATTTGATTAGGAATAAGAAATATGGAAAGGAGGACACTGTGTTGGCAGAGGACTGTTGATGAACTATTGCTCACATCGACCGTATACCCCTAGACTATTTTATTAGCCTAATGGCAGACCTTTAATATTGCAAAGGTCGGAAAATACAGCCTTCATTAACTATTTTTCTAAAAGTTCATCCAATATATATATTTCTTATCTCCATACGATTTAATTCAGCTAAGAGAAGACACTTCAAACAGGAGTGGTTAGAAATAACTTTCATTAACCTCTTTCCATGGGCGTCCGGAGGGGGGGCAAGGGGTTGCAGTTGCCCCCCCTTGGAATTCGACGGCTTCAGTTGTTGTTCAAGGATGGTTGAGTGATTTGAGTTGATTCATGCATTCTGTCACTGTGCATTTGATGTAAGTCATGTAACTCATGTAAGTATATGCCGATGCCTATTTGGAGTGTGTGTATTTTGATATAACCGCACATATAATTTATTTTGCCCCCCCTTTACAAAAAAACCTGCGGACACCCCTGCCTTTTTCACTGCTCTATTCCACGTTCTGTTTAGTGTGTGTGTGTGTGTGTGTGTGTGTGTGTGTGTGTGTGTGTGTGTGTGTGTGTGTGTGTGTGTGTGTGTGTGTGTGTGTGTGTGTGTGTGTGTGTGTGTGTGTGTGTGTGTGTGTGTGTGTGTGTGTGTGTGTGTGTGTGTGTGTGTGTGGTGATATGATGAAGATAATATATGAGTACATAATTCATCTTGATTGTGTGATATCGTTCATACACTCTGCCACAACCTCACCCCTGCCAAACCCTGACCCCTGTCACACCCTTACCTCTGCCACACCCTCACCCCTGCCAAACCCTCACCCCTGCCAAACCCTCACCCCTGTCACACTCTTACCTCTGCCACACCTTCATTCCTGCCACACCCTCACCCCTGCTACACCCTCACCTCTGCCACACCCTTACCCCTTGGACATCCTCATCAGTGCCACACCCTCACCGCTGCCATATCCTCATGCCTCTCAAACCCTTACCGCTGCCACAATCTCTCCCTAGGCACACCCTCACCCCTACTACACCCTCACCCCTGCCACATCCTCACACCTACCGCACCCTCACCTTTGCAACACCCTCGTTCCTGCTACACCCTAGTCCATGCCACACTCTCACCTGTACCACAACCTCTCCCCCCACACACCCTCAACTCTGCCATACGCTACCCCAGCCACACCCTAAACTGCGCAGAAAGATGCATTTGCCCCATTGAATCTTACAAGAGTACACTGTCAAGAAATGGAAACCAGCAGCCGTTTCTGTTACAAGCAGTCAGAATTCATAAGCAAATCTACCCATCTTCTAATAAATCTGCAGTTTTGCCACACTCAAGTACAGTACTTACACCTTTCACTGAACTCAACTCCCTTAACCTGTTACATTTGATTGTATAATAATTAAAAGGTGTTGTATATGCATACCTGGTAAGTAATTACCGGTATTATTCAGTATGTTATACCGTCATTGCAGAATACTTAGATATAAGGAATTCGCAGTCACTTATACACTTTTGTTTTAGAGTTGAATGTTGTTAATAATTTGTTAATAACGAACTCACATGTATACATTTTTGTTTTATGCACTGTTAAAGATTGTTCATAAAACACTAACACATCTGGTTTTAACACTGTTAGAAGTTATTAGAATTTATACACTTTCTACTGGGTCAAAAAAAAAAAAAAATCATTTTATGCGACGTCAAATTTTGTTCAAATTTGGTAAAATTTTTACCAGAAACGTGTCATGTCAGCAGGTACAGGAGCTGCTTTGTGCACCAGCAAAAATCTAAGGTTTATTTTTATTATTATTATTATTATTATTTTTTTTTTTGGGGGGGCCACATCATGGGAGACTTCAATGCAAAATCTTGCAAACGAAACATGGAGAATCATATGGAAAAATTCGGAGTGGGTGAATGGAATGACAGAGGTGAAATGATGGTAAAATTTGCTGAAATATATAACATGAGAATAATGAGCACAATCTTTCACACAAAAGAACAGGGAGAGAAATGGACCTGAAGTCCAAATGGAGAAACAAAGAATGAAATCGACTTCTTTATAGCAGATAAGAATAACACGATCATTAAGGTCACAGTTATCAACAAAGTAAATATAGGAAGTGACCATTCAATGGTGGGTTGCACAACCAGATTCGGCTTCAGAAGTGAAAGAAATAAGATGATTAAACACAAAAAGATCTATCTATCTATATACCTAGGCTGCTTCCTCCAAGGAAAGGGAGGTAGCCGAGACAGGACGACACACTCCCCATTTACTCATCCATTCAAACACATTCATTTGCATCTCAGCCCCTAAGGGGAGAAGGGATAGATCCTCACCGTACCACACCGCACAAGGGTCAACTGCGTAGTGCAATCAGTGACATCCGCAGCAGGGCCCGACAGCAGAGCTGGTTTACCCCTGCCATATCATAATAGACCCATCCCCTTACCCGCACCTGACCTGACTAGCTGATCAGACCAAATGCGGGAGAACATCCCCTCAGGGCTGCGTCATCATTTATTCATTCACAGTTTCTCTCCATTTATTTCTGTCACGCACAGCCACTCTTCCTTGCTCAACAGACATCCCTCTCGCATCCAGCGCTCTCTTCACACTGTCCATCCAGCCTATTCGTGGTCTCCCTCTCAGCCTTACACCTCTCACATCAGATCTAGTTATCTTTTTCATCAATAGAAGTAATAAAAGACAAAGCAGCCTTTCAGTTACAAATAATGGACAGATTTAAGGCTTTAATTTTTTTTTTTTTTTTTTATGTGCTCGACTCTGGCCATAGGTTGTCACAGCCTGCTTCCAAGGTCCAGTAGTTCTCCTACATACCATACACCTCTACATGTCACCACTTCGGCGCTAACACCCACCGTCCATATTGAATACATGCTACGGCTGTCTCATTCACGACTGGTGTATTGGTATTAGCGAGGGTATATTTACGACATGTCGGCGGGTCTATGGTAGATCAGTAAAGTCTGATTTTATGAAAT
This sequence comes from Coenobita brevimanus, assembly GCF_032717465.1. NCBI lineage: Eukaryota > Metazoa > Arthropoda > Malacostraca > Decapoda > Coenobitidae > Coenobita > Coenobita brevimanus. The sequence continues at coordinate 1,686,692 of NC_136997.1, forward strand.
TCAATTTACGCTAAGTCTGACGCTGATGGGTTGAATGATAGACTAACAAAAATGCTTGGAGGATCAGCGGAGGTAGTAGGGAAAGCTAATACAACCAAAACTAAGAAGTATTCAAAAAAGACCCTCGAGCTCGTGAAAAGGAGAAAGGAGATGAACGTAAAAATAAAGATGAAATAGAAAGAGAGGATGTAGATAAGCGTATCAACATGAGAGAGAGAGTGATCGAAAAAGAAAGAGAAACGTGGATCAGATCAAAGAAACCATCAAAAGAGGAAAAAGTCTGAAACAGGTCCGAAGTAAAATGTCACTAGAAAAGCAACAAATTATATCACTGAAAGAAAAATACGGTAACGTCTTTAAAGGCAGAGATAGGATGGAGAAGAGAGATGAAGAATTTTACAAAGAACTCTATGCATCAAAGACAATCGTATCAGTTGCTAACTTTTCGTTGACGCACATGAAATAGCTGACGTAAGACCAGACGAAGTAAACATTTTTCTTGAAGGTATGAAAAGAGGGAAGGCCCCAGGGGAAGATGGATTAGTAACAGATATACTGTCCGAGCAGAAGTACAAAACAGTCTTGCCCACATAATTAGTCAGTATATATATATATATATATATATAAAAAAGGAAATTCCCAAAACATTGTGTAATGCAATAGTTTTTTTTTGCTTTGCAAAAAAAGCGACTAAAAAAACCTTGGTAAGTATCGACCCATTAGCTTATGACAAGTTATTCGCATACTCTTCACTAAAAGCCTTACAAACAGAATAACAACAAATTTGAAAGAAAGCCAACCTGATGAACAGGCAGGATTCAGAAGTGGGTATTTGACTACTGATCAGCTACACACAATGAAACACCTAATTGAGAAAATTACTGAATATAAAAAACCACCGTTCTTAGGTTTTCTTGATTACGAAAAAGCTGTCGACTCAGTGGAGCACATTGCAATTATAAATTCATTGCAGAAACAAGTTCATCAGAACATTGTGAAATTGTTCGAAACATATATAAAGAGGGAACCTCTGCAGTTGAATTGCATATAAGCTCGGAAAAAATACAGACTGAGAAGGGTGTGCGTCAGAGAAATACAGTTCCATCAAAATTATTTACAGGGTGCCCAGCAGATATTTTCAGAAAGTTAGACTGGGGAAACAAAGGAGTAAACATAGATGGAGAAAAGCTAAACCATTTAAGATTTGCAGATGACACTGTCCTAATCTTCGAAACAACAGAGACATAGAAGAAAATGTTAAATGACCTGAACAGAGAAAGTCTCAAAGTAGGACTAAAGATGAACCACAGAATAATTGGTGTTTAATCAAAATGCACGAAGGAGCCTCATCAGAATAAGGGAAGAAATTCTTGAAGTCGAATAGTACAATCACTTGGTGCAAATACTAAAACTAAGGGAACACCTGGACAGCGAAATAATAATACCACTTACAGTGTGATGGAAAGCTTTCGGTAAACAAAGAGACAATGAAAAATGGCTCGCTAATAGATATGAAAACGGAGGTATATAATGAAAGTATAGTCCCAGCTGTGATGTACGGTTGTGAGGCCTCAAAACTGGGGAAAAAAAAATCAATGGAAAATCAACTAATCCGTTCTCAAAGAGCAATGGAAAGGTCAGTGTTGGGAATATCGTTAAGACAGATCAACTTGGGTAAGAGAGCAGACTAAAGTCAAAGACGTTGGCGAAGTTATAAAAGAAACGAAGGTGGCAGGTCATGTAACAAGAATAAGTGATAAACTATGGAGCAAGAGGCTGAATGACTGGACTACAAGAGATTGTAAGCATAGCAGGAAAAGACCGGACAGGAGGTGAAGAGATGAAGTAGAGAAGTTTGCTGGCAAAACATGGCAGATTGGCCAGTCAAGGAATTTGTGGAAAAGATTGAGGGAGGTCTTTGTTCAGCAGTGGACTTGCAATGGTTGGTGGTGATGATGATGATCTGTAGTGTGTGTGTGTGTGTGTGTGTGTGTGTGTGTGTGTGTGTGTATATATATATATATATATATATATATATATATATATATATATATATATATATATATATATATATACAGTATATATATAATTATATAAAGATGAGAGGAAGGAAAAACACAGGTAAGGATTTAAGTTATTTATTTTCCAATGTTTCGAGTTATACAAAACCCATCTTCAAGGGTACAGGAAAACTAAACCGTAATCTTATTCTGCCCAGTATATATACACTTTCGGAAACCCTACGGAGAACATTAAGTGATCTGCTGCGCTTTGGCCAGGAGGGCTGGGATTATCTCTCATCAGGATTAAGAGGCCACAAGGCTATGCTTGCGGCATATGCCGACCATTGAATAAACCCCTCCCTATGGTTAACTACATTTCTGTTATGTATTTGCATATGTGCAGCTTCTAGAGATTTTGTCTTTTTTCTTTTTTTGGTAAAATCTTTCTTGATAATATTTGAGTTTTCCCAATCAGGAAGGTTATTACACTTCTCTATGAGCAATACAAGAGAGGTTGGCGTTCTGCGATGTTTGAGATTCCGCTTCTGTTCTTCAATTATCTTTCCTACACCTCGTCCCGTTTCCCCTGTATGTTTATGCCATCACATCTTTTCCGTGGGATGTTATAAATGACACTTATATAATTATTTTTCTTATTTTCTATAGTCTTAACCATTTCACCTGTCCTTATACCTTACGAACAAGCAATGCTTACAGGTATTTTTGCTTTACTATTGTACCAATCTATGATAGACACCATATCTGTGTTTGGAACAGAAATGTATCTCTCAGTCTTGTTTCTTGTCATATTCCCATCATTCCTTTTCTTCACAAGTATAATTAAGGCTTTGTTCTTAAGTCGTAATAATAAGCCTTCAGGAAACCATAGCTTGTTAAAGATTTGATTTATTCCTCAATGGATTCTTCAATACGTTTTCAGTAAGCTATCAGGAATAATCCTATTCCCCTATCTGATTTTATCATATCACTACGTGCAGATTGGGTCTGGTTAGTACCTGGATGGGTGACCGCCTGGGAACATCAGATGCTGTTGGCATCCCTACGTGTCAAGTGGGGTTGGTGGAGGATTAGTGCCCCTCCCTGTAAAACAATTAACTCTAAGCCGTTGGCCACCCCGTTTGGGATACATGGCGTCTGGCAATTAGTTTAGTTTACTACGTGCAGATAAGTAGTAAATGTAATCATCCATATTAGCTGGTTTGCTGTATACTGAGAACATACCTGTCTTCTCGCCTCTCCAGATTACCGATTCTAAGAACAGCTATTTAATTTCTTTCTCGTCCTCGATTGTGAACTGATTATCTTGATGGAGGGATGGGGTTAAAAGATATATGACAAAATTGGTTGTGCGTTGGAGAGAGGGTAGCCTGTTGCCATAGGACAGGGTGGAGTGTTTTTCTTTTTTAGCCACTTCTTACACGATTAATGTGTCTGGCTGTACATAGAAAGTTAGACAAAATAATCTTATGCTGATTTCAGTGGGGGAATAATCATCCTATATACTGTACAATAATGGCCTTCCATTGAAATATTATTTCAATAACCAAATTTATTCAGCTCTCAAAAGTGTAAATGTCTGAACGATAATTATTAAACTGTAATTCAGGTTCTCTGAATTCAGAAAAGCAGAATGTATTATAATTTTTTGTGAAATCTGAGAAAAGTTTTGTTTAAATTATAATTAAAAAGAACAAAAGAACAAAGTAAACTGAGCAATTGTCCTAAGGAAACAAAGTGGCCTAATATATGTAACGTTTGCTGCAAAATAATAACATAAAGGACAAGCTGCTGAATAACATATGATGTAAGTGCCAGCTACCTTTCCATCAAACTCTAACACTGTACACTGAATCCCAGACATTCACACAAGTAGTTTCATTTGCAAGATATGAAGTGATGGGTGCGGTTGTATTGGGGCTAGGCAGAGTACAAAGCAGATGAACCTAATGTCTTCACTACTAATATAACCATTAGCCTATTTCTAATTAGAAGTATATTAAACGACAGTTTTTGCAAAGAATAATAACACTTACCGAGTACTGGGGAAGCTAAGCAGCTTCAGAAGCCAGAACATCCTTTCCATCGGAGAGCCTGGCAGTCATTGCAACTGGCTACCCTAACTGTCGCACTTATTCCTTCTTATATGACTCGAGTTGCCAGATAGCTGAGAAATTCTACGTTTATAATAATTATGATTCTAGCATGCTTGGTGCCAGATATATTTTTGTACATATTATATATTTTCATTACTTGCAAAACTTATGTTTTCTTGGGAGAAAGCTGAAATTCTGTTGATTTAGCCGTTATTTTCGGTGTATCCTTCAAAACGTGTAGAAAAGTGGCAAATTCTGCAGACCCGGCAATACTACTCGGGAATACTGTAATTTGTTCATAATAACGGCTGCTATACATGATCAGTCTTCTAAGCAGTGTTGGCGAATAGTGGTGGAAGATCCCTCTAAAACTGACCACATATTGACAGCCTAGAGTAGAATCTTCAACAAGCCGAAGAACACGAAAGCTTAGACTCATGCCTATCCACTGTGCAGTTGTCATTAATCCTTGCACTTTGCGAGGAAACTTATTTATCTTGCTCAAGCTAACATCAGACGATTAAACTCGCCACTGAGAAGCATTGCAGGTCTGAACGTTCACATAAACAATCAGATTCTGCCATGCCCCGGGCTAGTCCTAAAACACAGTTATCAACAGGTGTGTTTGCTTCCAGGACCCCGTCTTTACAGCTAGATGGTCAAAGACAAAGGGGAAACAAACTATCTAATAGCATGACCTGACCAGGAATCTAACTAAGGTCCTTTTTCAATTCAAAGCTGGATGTTCCAAACAAGTATTCAGCATATAAAACTATGCTTACCTGCTGCACACACACACACACACACACACACACACACACACACACACACACACACACACACACACACAACTTAAACAATTGATCCATAAAGTCCGTTTAGTTAGTAGTTAATGAAGCGCCGCCCAAGGTCCACATGCACCGGGTCAGCTCAAGGGGGTAACTGCACTTTGACTCACCCCCTAAACGTGACGCCAAACATCCCTTCCACCCCCACTCAGTTTACTGTTTTAGGTTTAAGTTGGTTTCTTTGTCTTTAAATTCACAAGTCGTGTATGATTCAGAACCATCCAGAAATGGATATGGACTCAGAGGTTTAGAACACAGTGTTACAGGAAAATAATGAGATTACAGCATCGCCAAGAATTTATGGACATCCAAAAATACTGACCATTATCATACTTTTCATTACTAATGTTGTATGAGATAGTAAAGCATGTCTTATAACAGAATTATTACATTATTTTATTGGTTAAACCGAGATTTTCTTGAACCTTTTCTTGCCTGTTCTGAGGTAAAATTGTTTCCTGTGATGACCACCAATCTTCATCATCTTTAAAATATCGAATAACAATACACACTGCTGGAAAAATAATGTGTTAATAGGCACTAAGTACAATTTCCTAAAAAGAGTGTAATGAACAAAATGTAACACGGGGTTTCTCATCTCTGAATGGGAGACCAAATGCAATAAATGGAACTAGCCATTCCATTCTTTATATCGCAAGTTACCTTTTCGATTTTGTTTGCATTATCTCCAGTGGAATCTGAGCTTGATACTGAAGATGGAAAAAAAAACTGTGTTATGGGAAAAAAAAATATGGACTTAGAAAATATCTCAGCAGAAGAAGGTCTAGGTATTTTGCTTTGGGGTGATTGATGGTTGAGGGACGAGCGACGTCATCACCCAGCTACTCTCGCCCTGCCGGTCTGACCTGGTATATGGGCCGTGGTGACGTCCAAGGTAATGACATTATACCACACGAAACGTGGATGGCATTGAATACAACCACCTACTCCTTCATACAGTAACGGAGGCTCGGGGGATCGGTCCCACTGTCACTGAGCATCACTTTCCTAGGGCGTTCTGCAGCGGCTTTGAACCCTGCTTAATGGCACTTTGGATTATTGAACGTACTGTATGTTCACAAACTAACGCATACCAGCAGCAATCAAGCATTCACACATTTACCGAAGCATCTTACGTTTCAAATTCTATGTCTTGTATCTATCCTACCCTCCTCCACAATACCACTGTCTACGACCACCATCATCGGCTTTGCCGTTTGTGTTTTATATTTAATTACTATCTACTACCAATGTTTGTACCTTGCATCTATTGTACCTTCTCTCACATACCACTGTCTACAACCACTATCATCTCCTTTACCGTCTGTGATTTATATTTAATGAGAGAAACTGTGCCTGCAGAGTGGAAAAAGGCTGTGACTGTACCCCTGTACAAGAATAAAGGTGAGCGAAGTGAGTGCAAGAATTATCGTGGCATAAGTTTATTGAGTGTGGTAGGGAAGGTATATGGAAGAATTATTATGGAGAAAGTAAGAGAGATATTAGAAGTTCTAGTGAGTGATGAACAGGGTGGCTTTAGGAGTGGCAGAGGATGTGTGGATCAAGTATTTGCAGTGAGAGATAGCAGAGAAGGCTTGTGAGAAGGACCATAAGGTGTTTATGGCATTCATGGATCTGGAAAAAGCATATGACAAAGTAGACAGAGAGGGATTGTGGAAAGTTTTGTGCATGTATGGTGTAGATGGTAAGCTGCTAGGTGCTGGCAAGAGTTTTTATGATGGTAGCGAAGCTTGTGTAAGGGTTAATGAGCATCTAAGTGAACAGTTCACGATCGGTGTGGGCGTGCGACAAGATTGTGTGATGTCCCCATGGCTGTTCAATATATATATGGATGGGGTGATGAGAGAAGTAAAAACACGAGTAATGGAGAGAGGGACGGCGTTGGTAATGAATGGTGATGGATGGAATATATCAAATTTGTTGTATGCTGATGATGCAGTACTGCTTGCAAGTACCGGACAAGAACTTGGTAGGCTAGTGCATGTCTGTGAGCGTCGTGCCTTGAGAGTAAACGTAGAGAAGAGCAAAGTGATGGTTATTGAGAGAGAGGTGACTCCTGTGTGATGTCACAGTGAATGGAGAGAGACTGGAATTGGTGAGAGTTCAAATACTTGGGTACAGTGATAGAAAGAAGGAGAGGAAAATGTGCAAAAGAAGTTGAAAGTAGAGTGACACAAGGAAGAAAAGTTGCTGGTGCAATGAAGGCCTTAATAAGAAACAGAGGCTTGAGTGTTGCAGCTGCATGAGAACTACATGAGGGAGTGTTAGTGCCAACTCTAACATATGGGTGTGAGACTATGGTGTGGCATGAAAATGAAATGTCAAGAGTAAGAGCAGTGGAGATGGGACTGCTGAGGAATGTATGTGGAGTACAGAGGGTGGATAGGATACTAAATAATGTGATTCGTGAAAGGTGTAGAGTGAGGAAGTCGGTGGACACCAGAATCGAAGAGAGTGTCCTGAGATGGTATGATCATATGGAAAGAATGGATAACAATAGAGTGGTGAAAAAGGTATACCTGAGCGAATTTGAAGGAGGGAGGAGGGGAGGTAGGCCAAGGAGAAGGTGAAGAGATACGGTGGATGAGTGTTTGAGGAAGAGAGGGTTGGAAGTCGGTAACGCTATGGAACTGACAAGAGATCGAGCTGGCTGGATGAATGTTGTGAGAAGAAGTGCATGATCAGGGATTTTGACACCCCTTCTGAGCATGGCAGCGTCCGATTTGACTCAATCGGATACGTTTGTGTGAAGCTGCAGAATGTGGTGAATCTTTTTGGAGTATCCGGTAGAGCCAGGATTCCGGGGGCTTGAATGATGAGTGAATGGAAGTGTGGCCTATTTGGATTGGGCAAGTTTGTGCTGTCTGGACATTGCTACTCCTCACCCTGTCCTTGGGTGGAAAAGGAGGTCCGGATGATGATGATGATGATGATGCTGACTCTCTACTACCAATATTTGTACCTTGCATCTATCCTACCCTCTCTCACATACCACTGTCTATAACCACTCTCCTTTGTATCACGGTCTGTGTTGTCAGCCCTGCCCTTCTCCACCTTACTACTTTCTCTGACCACAATTATTGTGTCACCATGTGTGCCCTGTATAGGTCTTATGCTCATCCATTGTGTCTAATACCACTATATTGTACTGTGTTTCTGTGTCATGTACATATCCTACCATCTTAAACCACACCACTGTCTACAACCACCATTTTCTCTTTCACCATAATTATGTGCCTTATACCTGTGTGCTGCTGCTGATTCACTGTCTGTGCTTGGTATATGCCCTACCCTCCTTCACCATACCATTGTCTACAACCACTATCCCCTGTGTCACTATCTGTGCCATGTATCAGTCCTATCCTTTCCAACAACACCACTCTCTGCTCTAAATATCTCCTGTTTCATTTTCTGCTTTCTTTATCTGCCCTACCCACCTACATCATGTCACTGTCTACTGCATCAGTTTTCTTCATGATCCTATCTTCTACTACCATAACACAGTCTACCACTACAACCTTCTGTGTTACCGTCTATACCTTGGATTAATGCAGTGTATACTACCACCGTCTTCTCATTCACCGTTTGTGCTTTATTTCTGCCCTAGACTTCTCAACGAATCCACCGTCTAGTGCCACCCTCATCTGTTTCAATATCCTTGCCTTGTACCTATTACAACCTCCTATGTCTTTGCCTCTCAAATACAACTACTCTCACCACATACAGTAACAGTTAGTAGTACGTCTGTCTGTTATTGTCAAAGAAATGATGGTACTTACAAGATGGATGGCCATGTCATGTGTGTGTGTGTGTGTGTGTGTGTGTGTGTGTGTGTGTGTGTGTGTGTGTGTGTGTGTGTGTGTGTGAGAGAGAGAGAGAGAAAGAGAGAGAGATTAAACTTTGCTTCTTGTTGATTTCTATTGTTTGTGTGTGTGTGTGTGTGTGTGAGAGAGAGAGAGAGAGAGAGAGAGAGAGATTAAACTTTGCTTCTTGTTGATTTCTATTGTTTGTGTGTGTGTGTGTGTGTGTGTGTGTGTGTGTGTGTGTGTGTGTGTGTGTGTGTGTGTGTGTGTGTGTGTGTGTGTGTGTGTGTGTGTGAGAGAGAGAGAGAGAGAGAGAGAGAGAGAGAGAAAATTAAACTTTGCTTCTTGTTTGATTGATGTTTTGTGTGTGTGTGTGTGTGTGTGTGTGTGTGTGTGTGTGTGTGTGTGTGTGTGTGTGTGTGTGTGCAGCAATTTTCAGCCTTCACTCTTATTATCACTATTATTGCCACGTTCATCCAGCCCCAGTTGCTACCTGATCATTAAGGAAAATCACATAGCGTTACGTATCTGACTGGCGCAGAGAACAGGAATATTATTAAGTGTTTTGTGTCCATAACCTCTGTCATTTAAGGTGGGTACACGAAGGTTTGAGCAGCTTTCTAAATAGAGGGTCATTATCAGTTGTAATTGCTACAAGATATCCCCCTGGAACCCAAATTGCCCTCTTATTAAAACTGAGTACGTAAAGCTCTCATGGAGCTGCTAACACCTTTAAGGAATAAGTCACTGTATGGTTCTTGTTGTCACCCGATCTTCAGATGAAAGTTTACCAAGTGGATGAAAGTTCAAGTTGCCCTCCTTTTGCATTACACCATTCACTTTTCAGGGGATAGGGAAGTAGCTGAAGGACGTTTTGGATAATTTCAGCCGCCCCTCGATGCTGCCCAGTCATATCGGTGCCACCACGTGAAAAACCGTGACAAAATCCTTCTCCTGGACTGTGTAAGACAAGTAACTGTTAGATTATGGTCAACCTTTCACATTTCAGAGTGTAGTTAACAACGATAAAGATCAGACGTATTCTCTCATCATCACATTTATGGAAAACGTGTATTTGCCAGACGTGATCAGTCTCCATCTCACACTGCAGAGTGATGTCAGCATCGATACAGGAGAGTCAACGCATTTTATCATCAGCACATGCTTCAAAAATTGCACTCTAGTATCGTCAGACTTTTAGAATCTGTCCACACCTTTGTGCTCCTAGTAATGGTCATACATTTTTTAGTCTAATGTTACCTTTGATGCGAAGATAATGGCAGGACTTTCCCAAGGGTAGGCCTACAATTGGGCTTGAAATCACTCACAGTAACAGTGTGTCACTCCTTTAACCTTGCAGCCGCCAGCCCCCTGCCACACCACCAGTGCTGTCTACACTGTCATACCGTAACACTAAATCTGTCATGTGTACATCGTATATAGAGCCTCCAGAAATATGCAACATATAGATTATATAATTTACGCATGTCACACAAAATACGCCTCTCTCTCTCTCTCTCTCTCTCTCTCTCTCAATGTTTCATCTTCAGTATATTTTTATTACTGTTCCTCTATTTCGGTGACTATGAAGCATGTACAGTATGTGTGGAATTTTATGCATGTCAGGTTGAATCTACAGTAGATTCCGGGGACTTAAATGGCAAGTATGAAATAATTATGTCTCCTGATCTATACAAAGCCGTGTGGAGATGAGAATAAAATAAAGATGAAATACAGGGCAGAATCACCGCAATCCAGGGGCATATATCAGTGATTCGATCCCTCTGAACCAGTGGAACCGTTGGACCTTTTTTTTTTTTTTATTCACCTTCGTATGATTTTATGCAGCTAAGGAAAACCTTCTCGTCGTGGAAGGGCTAATATGGACATATGCCTGACGCTTCCAGACTTCAAACCTCCCTCGCCGAGCTCACTATCAGACTTCACTTCCTCTGAATGCTTGGAACTGGAAGAAGGGTACAGGCGCTAGTTATCCCTCATACCATTAAGTGGTTCATGATGACCATACTTACACTTCACCTCAATCCCAGGTGAAAGATATCGCTTGACCTTATCTGGCCTGAATTTTTTGACATCAGGTAAATCCATTATGGAAGGATTATTTCAATCACAACACATTAGGATTAAATCACAGCCCCACACAACTCGGCAAGAGACAGAGCAGTTTTAATCTATCACAGACACAACACGAGCGTGATGGAGTGGTATCAGTGTCTGACTTCTGTCTAAGAGGTCTAGGGTTCGATTCCCAATCAGGAGCGTAAAAATATATTTGTACACACGCGTATAATGTGTGTCTCTCCAATATATAAAGACTCCCGTGTTGTGTCTGAGATAGATTAAAACTGCTCTGTCACTTGTCGAGTGAAATAATCCCAATGTGTTGTGAATGAAATATATCCTTCCATAATGAATTTATCTGGTTCGTCATAATAAAAAAAAAATCAGGTGTCACAGCTTTTATCACGCCGTGGTGGAGTGGTATCAGTGCCACCCAGGAGCGTATATATATATATATATATATATATATATATATATATATATATATATATATATATATATATATATATATATATATTGTTACATAGCCTATGATTTCATCATCCTTTGTGTAATTTTAACGCACAGTATGCTGCATGTTTGATCACGAGCGTGTTCTGCCTCAGTCCCCCCCTTCTACCGTTATAGTAGAGTAAGTCGTTCTTTATGTTGAACCTGCGGGATTGTCAACTCTTTGTCCCCATGGCTTCATTTGCGCGTCCTTCTTACAAGTTGTATCAAGCTCTGCTGGCCCCTATATAATGAGCTCAGTCTCTACATCATTGCCACTTAGATCTACTCCTCATTTTGTTCACATCTCTGTCCTCCCCTGTACAGATATTATTATTGTGAGTGCTCAAGAAATCTCCAAACATCTAGCAGCTGTGTGTAATTTGAGTATAACTGTTGTTTTTTTTCTTGTACTGTATAGCATAAGTTTAATTCGTAGGCCTAGTGAAGTTTTTGTAATTCATGCAGGGATCTTTATGTCCATCAGTTTTAATATTATTTGTATCTGTAATAATTTATCTTGCATTCACTGAGTATTATCTGGTATCTCATTTTATCAGGGCTGACTTAGATAAATTTACTCATGTTAATTTTGTGTTAATTGAGGCTATTGCAGTTAACCATATATTCAACCTGTTTTTGCCATTACATTATCCTTATGAGTCCTGAATGTTTTGTTGTTAGTTTGAGCATTAAACTTTAACTTGTAATTTTACCTAACTCTTTTGTTTTGAACCTGGAACTTTACGGGACAGTAGTGATTATTAGTATTCTAACTTAAAGTGTACATTATCTTTCTCTGTTCCGAAACATAAATTTGGCGACCTCTCATCAGGATATTCAGGATATTATCATAAGGATATTGCTTGATATTTTGTGACTGTTACTTATTCATGATGTCTACTATTACTACGCTTGATGAAGCCAAAGATTTTTTGTCAAATGTGCAAACAGTGTGTGATGTAGAAAACAGAACAAAGAATGAACTTAAGCTTGTTGCTCAACAATTGGGAATTGCTGTTCGCTCTCATCATTCTAAAGATCAAATTGTTGACATGATTAATGAAAGTTTGTTTAATGTAACTCCTCCAAATGAGCAAACGCAGATTGAATTAGCTAAGTTACAGCTAGCCCTGCAGGAGGCTCGTGTGAAGGAAGCTGAATTTCAAGCACAGGCTAAGGAGGCTGAATTTCAGGCAAAAGCTAAGGAGGCTGAGGCACAAGTTGAAATTGCTAGGATTCAGGCAGACCATGAGTATCGCATGAAACAAGGTGGAACTGGATCATCTAGCTCTGATGATTTTGATGTGGCTAAAAATGTTAAACTTGTCCCTCCTTTTAATGAATCTGATTTAACAAAGTATTTTCAGTTCTTTGAGAGGGTAGCTACAGGTTTTAATTGGCCTAAGGAGTATTGGCCAGTACTCCTTCAAACTGTTCTCACCGGTAAAGCTCAAGTAACTTATGCATCTTTGCCTCAGGATCAGTCTGATAATTATGATGTAGTTAAGAGCTTGATTCTTAAGGCCTATGAGCTTGTTCCTGAAGCTTATAGAGTAAAATTTAGGACAACTTACAAGCAAGATAAGCAATCCCATGTTGAGTATGCAAAAATCAAAGATTTGTTAGAGCAGTGGTTAAATTCTAAGAATGTGGATTCTGATTTTGACAAATTTAAGCAGATGATTTTGCTGGAGGACTTCAAAAGGTGTATTAGTAAAGATGTAAGCCTATATCTTGATGAGAAAAGAATAGATAATTTGTCTGATGCTGCAGTTTTAGCTGATGAGTATGTTCTCACTCACAAGAGATATTCTAGAGAAAAAGGGAAAGCTGAGAGTAAGTACGTAGCCTCTACTCAGAGTACAGGTAACAGGAAAGAAAATAAAGATGATGTTTCTCAGGAAGTAAATACCGCTTCACCTCTAGATTTCAGAAAAGTAAATGTACTGATTGTAGTAAGCTTGGTCATACTACGGAGAAATGTTTCAGGAGACAGCGTGATGTGAACAAAAAGGAGTCTTTAAATATTCAGTCAATTGGTCTAGTGTCCACTCTTGAGAGTTCCCAGAATTCTTTAACTGAGTTAACTGAACCTGCTTTGAGGGGTAACTTAAATTCTCATGATGGAGCTCCTCTTTTGAGCAGTAACGTGGGTGACACTCTCAAGAGTTCATGTGCTAATTTCCTGTCTGATGGTTTTGTCAGTCCTCTGGACAGTAATGACAGGAAATCAGTTAAAATATATCGTGATACAGGTGCCTGCCAATCCCTTATGCTGACCAGTGTTCTAGGCTCTAATGTTAATTCCTCTGATGAAACTGTAATCTTACAAGGTGTAGGGAATAATTACTTCTCTGTCCCTCTGTGCAGAGTGAATTTAGAGTCTGGTTTTGTTAATGGTTCTGTTATGGTTGGGTTGGTTGAGACACTCCCAATGTCAGGTGTAACTTTCTTACTTGGAAATGATATTGGTGGAAGTCAAGTGTGTCCAGCTCCTCAGTTGTCTAGTGAGCCAGTGGCTGCGGCCCAGGATTGTGATGTCCCTGATGTGTTCCCTGCATGTGCTGTCACTAGGGCTAAGTCTAAAGTTACTGGTGATTTAGAGGATAATGATGATGATGATGTTATCCTAGCTGACACTTTTCTTGCTAATTTGGACCACTCACCAGATGAGGCAGTACCCCGTAGTGTTGATAATTTGTCTCGTCAAGAGTTGGTTGAGTTGCAGGTTGCTGACCCTGAGTTGAAAGGTCTAGCTAACTCTGCTTGCAGTGAGGAAGAGTTAGCCGGTGCTTCTACTTGTTATTATATAAAGTCAGGAGTACTTATGAGGAAGTGGAGACCCCCAACAGCATCAGCCGACTGTGAATGGGAGGTTGTACATCAAGTTGTCATCCCTCGTGTTTGTAGGCAGGATATCATTAGAGTGGCTCATGATTCCAGTTTGGCAGGACACCTTGGAGTGAGGAAGACTGTGGCACGCACTTTGAAACACTTCTACTGGCCAGGTATCTTCAGGGATGTTTCCTGGTATTGTAAGTCTTGTCACACCTGTCAAGTTGTGGGGAAGTGTAATCAGACCGAAAAGGTTGCACCTCTAGTTCCCATTCCTCCTTTTGAGGCGCCTTTCACCCGTGTGTTGGTGGATATTGTGGGCCCTCTTCCTAAGACTTCTTCAGGATTTTCTTATGTGTTGACCATGATTGATATGGCTACTCGTTATCCTGAAGCCATTCCAATTAGAAACATCTCAGCAAAGAACGTGGTTAAGGAAATGCTAGGGTTCTTCACAAAGTTTGGTCTGCCCAAGGAGGTACAGTCAGACCGGGGAAGTAATTTCATGTCAAACGTTTTCAAGCAGTCTCTGAAAGAGTTGGGCATCACCCAGATCACGTCTTCAGCTTACCATCCCCAGACCCAAGGAGCGTTGGAGAGATATCATCAAACACTCAAATCGATGCTCAAGAAATACTGTTTGGAACATCAGAAAGACTGGGATAAAGGTCTTCCATTCGCTGTGTTTGCTGCAAGAGAATCTCCAAATGAATCACTGGGCTTCTCACCTTTTGAACTACTGTTTGGCCATGAAGTAAGAGGACCCCTTAAGTTACTCAAGGAATGCTGGCTGTCGGAGGAAGATGACGTCAACCTGCTGGAGTATGTGATGAAGTTCAAAGAACGGCTGTCCACTGCTTTACAGCTGGCGAGAGAGAATTTAGGAGCTGCTCAGGAGAAGATGAAGACTTGGTATGATAAGAAGTCCAGGTTATGCCACTTTCAGCCAGGAGATCAGGTTTTGATTCTGCTACCAGTTCATGGGCAGCCTCTTCAAGCCAAGTTTAGTGGTTCTTATTTCGTGGAGAAGAAACTCAGTGATGTCAACTATGTCATCGCCACACCAGATCGTAGAAAGAACAAGCAACTATGTCACATCAACATGCTAAAGTTGTATCACAGGCGGGACGAAAATAACCCAGTCTGCACTGTAGCTGTTCCACCCGAGTCTGCAAGTGAAGCTCTCCCATGCAGTATGAACCTCAGTGATAGTTTGGGGAAGAATCCTGATATCATGAATGATCTCCAGACTAAGCTTTCTCATCTACCTCCCGAGGAAAGGCAGGAGTTTTCGGCATTACTGCAGGAGTACCCGCAAGTGTTCCGTGCCACTGTGTTGATGCATGATGTCGAGGTTGGAGACGCAAAGCCAATTAAACTGCCTCCTTACCGTGTGAACCCAGTGAAAGTTCCTCTCATCCAGAAGGAGCTTGGCTACCTGTTGGGCCACAAGATGATTGAGCCCTGTCAGAGCGAGTGGAGTTCTCCTGTCACTCTAGTCCCTAAGCCAGGTGGGTCACAGAGGCTTTGCATCGACTACAGACGTGTTAATCAGATAACTAAAACAGACACTTACCCTCTCCCTCGTGTGGAAGATTGCATAGACAAGATCGGAAAGGCTAGGTACATAAGTAAGTTTGATTTGTTAAAGGGATACTGGCAAGTACCTATGACTGAACGTGCTAGGGAGATCTCATGTTTTGTAACACTAGGAAAGGCTTTTGCATGTTCTGTAATGCCGTATGGTATGAAAAATGCACCAGCCACATTTCAGAAGCTCATGAATGTTGTAACAGAGGGTTTGGCAGGGTGTGTTGTTTATATTGATGATGTATTAATCTTCAGTGACAACTGGAAAGATCACCTATGCCATGTCAGTAAATTTCTTGACCGTTTAGTTCATGCTAATCTTGTAGCTAATTTATCAAAGTGTGAGTTTGGTCAAGCTAAAGTTCAGTACCTTGGGTATGTAATTGGTGATGGACATGTTGCACCACCAGGAGCTAAGGTTCAGGTTATAAGTGATCTTCCCAGACCTAAAAGTAGTAAAGAGCTACAAAGATTTTTGGGAATGGTGGGTTATTGCAGGAGATTTGTTCTTAACTTTTCTATTCTTGTATCACCACTTACAGACCTACTGAAAAAGGGAGTTGAATTTGTCTGGACCGATAACTGTGAATCCTCTTTCAACAAACTTAAAGCTATTCTATTAAGTCAGCCAGTGCTCGCTACTCCAAATTTTGCTAAGCCTTTTAAGATGGCTGTTGATGCAAGTGATACAGGAGCTGGGGCTGTTTTGCTGCAAGAGGATGATCAGGGTATTGAACATCCTGTATCTTATTACAGTAAGAAGTTCACTCCACCTCAAAAGAACTACTCCACTATTGAGAAAGAGCTTTTGGCCTTGATTTTGGGTTTACAGCAGTTTTCATTTTATTTGTGTTCTAGTTTTGACCCCATAGTCATTTATACCGATCATAACCCACTGAAATTCCTTAGTAAGTTTAAAGATAAAAATCAGAGATTGACAAGATGGAGTCTACTTCTTCAGGAGTATTCATTAGACATACAACATGTCAAGGGGAAAGAAAATGTTATTGCAGATTGCTTATCTAGACTTTAGACATTGTTTTAGAGTAATAAGAAATTTCCTTTGTAAATTTCTTTTTCTTTGTGGGGAGGTGTTACACAGCCTATGATTTCATCATCCTTTGTGTAATTTTAACGCGCAGTATGCTGCATGTTTGATCACGAGCGTGTTCTGCCTCAGTCCCCCCCTTCTACCGTTATAGTAGAGTAAGTCGTTCTTTATGTTGAACCTGCGGGATTGTCAACTCTTTGTCCCCATGGCTTCATTTGCGCATCCTTCTTACAAGTTGTATCAAGCTCTGCTGGCCCCTATATAATGAGCTCAGTCTCTGCATCATTGCCACTTAGATCTACTCCTCATTTTGTTCACATCTCTGTCCTTCCCTGTACAGTTATTATTATTGTGAGTGCTCAAGAAATCTCCAAACATCTAGCAGCTGTGTGTAATTTGAGTATAACTGTTGTTTTTTTTCTTGTACTGTATAGCATAAGTTTAATTTGTAGGCCTAGTGAAGTTTTTGTAATTCATGTAGGGATCTTTATGTCCATCAGTTTTAATATTATTTTGTATCTGTAATAATTTATCTTGCATTCACTGAGTATTATCTGGTATCTCATTTTATCAGGGCTGACTTAGATAAATTTACTCATGCTAATTTTGTGTTAATAGAGGCTATTGCAGTTAACCATATATTCAACCTGTTTTTGCCATTACATTATCCTTATGAGTCCTGAATGTTTTGTTGTTAGTTTGAGCATTAAACTTTAACTTGTAATTTTACCTAACTCTTTTGTTTTGAACCTGGAACTTTACGGGACAGTAGTGATTATTAGTATTCTCACTTAAAGTGTACATTATCTTTCTCTGTTCCGTAACAATATATATATATATATATATATATATATATATATATATATATATATATATATATATATATGTAAACTTCAGCAAAGCCCTAATTTCAGTCACATGCCCACGCAGGAAGAGGGAGGGGAAAAAAATCATTATCACCATCATTATCATTATGACCTTTTTCTTATCCAAGGCTACGTTATAAACTATTTTTTTTTTTTTCATAACCTGAGTAAACAGATCTTCCGGATGACGAAATAAAAATTACTCATAACTCTTTTGTATTTCTCCCCAAACATTGAAAATAATTTTGTCATTTTCCCCTTACACTCAAAGCTCTCAAACCTCAGTACCACATTTATCATTTTTTTATTCATTACATATTTACACTGATACTATCACTCACATCTCTCACCCACATCCCCACTGATACTTACACCCACCTGCAGCCACACTCACACCCGCCTGACGCCATACTCACAGCCAAATTTCAGCAAGACCTGCACACATCTTACATTCACATATATACACCTACACGCACACCCACCTTAACCTTCAGTTACGTACAGTACATGCACATGCACTTACACGTATACCATCACCAACTTCACCTACTTTCACATTCACTTACATACCCACCTACACCCACACCTACACCCAACTCCACACTCACATCCACCAATTCAGAGGTAGGCAGGAAAGGAAAGTAGATGAAGGAGCTGGAGTGACATAAACCGGCCAAGGCGTCTACAAAGCTAGCCTTCGCATGAGTCTTGAGTGAAGAAAATATGGCTGCAATTATTCCGTTTTGCACGCTAGGGGCTGTGCATGACATGGCCATCCATCTTGTAAGTACCATCATTTCTTTGACAATAACAGACAGACGTACTATTAACTGTTACTGTATGTGGTAACAGTAGTTGTATTTGAGAGGCAAAGACATAGGAGGTTGTAATAGGTACAAGGCAAGGATATTGAAACAGATGAGGGTGGCACTAGACGGTGGATTCGTTGAGAAGTCTAGGGCAGAAATAAAGCACAAACGGTGAATGAGAAGACGGTGGTAGTATACACTGCATTAATCCAAGGTATAGACGGTAACACAGAAGGTTGTAGTAGTAGACTGTGTTATGGTAGTAGAAGATAGGATCACGAAGAAAACTGATGCAGTAGACAGTGACATGATGTAGGTGGGTAGGGCAGATAAAGAAAGCAGAAAATGAAACAGGAGATATTTACAGCAGAGAGTGGTGTTGTTGGAAAGGATAGGACTGATACATGGCGCAGATAGTGACACAGGGGATAGTGGTTGTAGACATTGGTATGGTGAAGGAGGGTAGGGCATATACCAAGCACAGACAGTGAATCAGCAGCAGCACACAGGTATAAGGCACATAATTATGGTGAAAGAGAAAATGGTGGTTGTAGACAGTGGTGTGGTTTAAGATGGTAGGATATGTACATGACACAGAAACACAATATAGTGGCATTAGGCACAATGGATGAGCACAAGACCTATACAGGGCACACATGGTGACACAATAATAGTGGTCAGAGAAAGTAGTAAGGTGGAGAAGGGCAGGGCTGACAACACAGACCGTGATACAAAGGATAGTGATTATAGACAGTGGTATGTGAGCGAGGGTAGGATAGATGCAAGGTACAAATATTGGTAGTAGAGAGTCATCATCATCATCATCATCATCATCATCATCATCCGGACCTCCTTTTCCACCCAAGGGCAGGGTGAGGAGTAGCAATGTCCAGACAGCACAAACTTGCCCAATCCAAATAGGCCACACTTCCATTCACTCATTATTCAAGCCCCCGGAATCCTGGCTCTACCGGATACGCCAAAAAAAAATTCACCACATTCTGCGGCTTCACACAAACGTATCCGATTGAGTCAATTTGGACGCTGCCATGCTCAGAAGGGGTGCCAAAATCCCTGATCATGCACTTCTTCTCACAACATTCATCCAGCCAGCTCGATCTCTTGTCAGTTCTCTAGCCTCACCGACTTCCAAACCTCTCTTCCTCACACACTCATCCACCATATCTCTTCACCTTCTCCTTGGCCTACCTCCCCTCCTCCCTCCTTCAAATTCGCTCAGATATACCTTTTTCACCACTCTATTGTTATCCATTCTTTCCATATGATCATACCATCTCAGGACACTCTCCTCGATTCTGGTGTCCACCGACTTCCTCACTCTACACCTTTCACGAATCACATTATTTAGTATCCTATCCACCCTCTGTACTCCACATACATTCCTCAGCAGTCCCATCTCCACTGCTCTTACTCTTGACATTTCATTTTCATGCCACACCGTAGTCTCACACCCATATGTTAGAGTTGGCACTAACACTCCCTCATGTAGTCCTCATGCAGCTGCAACACTCAAGCCTCTGTTTCTTATTAAGGCCTTCATTGCACCAGCAACTTTTCTTCCTTGTGTCACTCTACTTTCAACTTCTTTTGCACATTTTCCTCTCCTCCTTTCTATCACTGTACCCAAGTATTTGAACTCTCTCACCGATTCCAGTCTCTCTCCATTCACTGTGACATCACACAGGAGTCACCTCTCTCTCAATAACCATCACTTTACTCTTCTCTACATTTACTCTCAATGCACGACGCTCACAGACATCATCAAAACTCTGCACTAGCCTACCAAGTTGTTGTCCGGTACTTGCAATCAGTACTGCATCATCAGCATACAACAAATTTGATATATTCCATCTATCACCATTCATTACCAACGCCGTCCCTCTCTCCATTACTCGTGTTTTTACTTCTCTCATCACCCCATCCATATATATATTGAACAGCCATGGGGACATCACACAATCATGTCGCACGCCCACACCGATCGTGAACTATTCACTTAGATGCCCATTAACCCTTACACATGCTTCGCTACCATCATAAAAACTCCTGACAGCACCTAGCAGCTTACCACCTACTCCATACATGCGCAAAACTTTCCACGATCCCTCCCTGTCTACTTTGTCGTATGCTTTTTCCAGACCCATGAATGCCATAAACACCTTATGGTCCTTCTCACAAGCCTTCTCTGCTATCTGTCACTGCAAATACTTGATCCACACACCCTCTGTCACTCCTAAAGCCACCCTGTTCATCACTCACTAGAACTTCTAATATCTCTCTTACTTTCTCCATTATAATTCTTCCATATACCTTCCCTACCACACTCAATAAACTTATGCCACGATAATTCTTGCAATCACTTCGCTCACCTTTATTCTTGTACAGGGGTACAGTCACAGCCTTTTTCCACTCTGCAGGCACAGTTTCTCTCATTAAATATAAATCACAGACGGTAAAGGAGATGATAGTGGTTGTAGACAGTTGTATGTGAGAGAGGGTACAATAGATGCAAGGTACAAACACTGGTAGTAGATAGTAATTAAATATAAAACACAGACGGTAAAGCCGATGATAGTGGTCGTAGACAGTGGTATTGTGGAGGAGGGTAGGATAGATACAAGACATAAAAGGTGAAACATAAGATGCTTCGGTAAATGTTTGTATGCTTGATTGCTGCTGGTATGCGTTAGTTTGTGAACATTCGTTCAATAATCCAAAGTGCCATTAAGCAGGGTTCAAAGCCGCTGCAGAACGCCCTAGGAAAGTGATGCTCAGTGACAAAGGGACCGATCCCCCGAGCCTCCGTGACTGTATGAAGGAGTAGGTGGTTGTATTCAATGCCATCCATGTTTCGTGTGGTATAATGTCACTACCTTGGACGTCACCACGGCCCATATACCAGGTCAGACCGGCAGGGCGAGAGTAGCTGGGTGATGACGTCGCTCGTCCCTCAACCATCAATCACCCCAAAGCAAAATTTCTTCTGCTGAGATATTTTCTAAGTCCATATTTCGTTTTCCCATATCACAGTTTTTTTTTTTTTTCCATCTTCAGTATCAAGCTCAGATTCCACTGGAGGTATTGCAAACAAAACAAAAAAGGTAACTTGCGATATAAAGAATGGAATGGCCAGCTGAGGACTGCAGGGGAAGGTCGTCTGGCTGACAGTCTGAGACGCCTGCTCCCGAAGGTAGTTGGCAGAAGAAGGAGATCTGGTAGATGCTCCTTCTACAGTAGATCTGGTGGATACTACTGTGCTGCTGCTCTCCTGGGGAAAAGTAGGTCTACGAGCAGCAGAGGTCACTCTTTCTCTTTTGGAGGCAGGTCCGGTGGACTCTGCTACCAAGTGCCTACATGGGACTGTCCTATGGAAAGTCCCACCCTGATTCTGGCGAGCGCTATCCCCATCAGAGGGTAATGCACCTGGTCGATGCACTTCCCGTGGTTTGGCTGAGTGAAAGAAGAACATAAGGTAGCTGGGGATATGGGCCAGTGTAGCGCGGAACACCTATAAGTCTCCCCGTGGCCTCCTCTTGGTGTGGGAGTCACCTCCCCATGTCCTCCTCTTGGGGTGGTGGTGTCAGGGTCTCTCCGTCGGGTGGATATTTCATATATATATATATATATATATATATATATATATATATATATATCATCATCATCATCATCATCATCACCACCCAAGGGCAGGGTGAGGAGTAGCAATGTCCAGACAGCCCAAAACTGCCCAATCCAATGGGCCATGCTTCCATTCACTCATCATTCAAGACCCCGGAATCCTGGCTCTATCGGATATGCCAAAAACATTCACCACGTTCTGTCGCTTCACATATCGTATCCGACAGAGTCAGTCCAGATGCTGCCATGTTAAAAATGGGTGCCAAAAATCCCTGATCATGCACACCTCCTCACAAAATTCATCCAGCCAGCTCGATCTCCAATCAGTTCCCTAGCCTCACCGACTTCCAAACATCTCTTCCTCACACATCCATCCACCATATCTCTCCACCTTCTCCTTGGCCTACCTCGCCTCCTCCCTCCTTCGAATTCGCTCAGATATACCTTCTTCACCACTCTATTGTTATCCATTCTCTCCACATGACCATACCATCTCAGTACACTCTTTTCAATTCTGGTGTCGACCGACTTCCTCACTCCACATCTTTCTCGAATCACATTATTTCGTATCCTATCCACCCTCTGTACTCCACATACATTCCTCAGCAGTCCCATCTCCACTGCTCTTACTCTTGACTTTTCATTTTCATGCCACACCATAGGCACACATCCATATGTTAAAGTTGGCACTAACACTTTTTCATGTAAGCCTCGTGCAGGTGCAACACTCAAGCCTCTGTTTCTTATTAAGGCCTTCATTGCACCAGCTACTTTTCTTCCTTGTGTCACTCTACTTTCAACTTCTTTTGCACATTTTCCTCTCTTTTCTATCACTGTACCCAGGTATTTGAACTCTCTCGCCAATTCCAGTCTCTCTCCATTCACTGTTACATTGCACTGGGAGTCACCTTCCCTCTCAATAACCATCACTTTACTCTTTTCTACATTTACTTTCAAGGAACGACGCTTACAGACATCAGCAAAACTCTGCACTAGCCTACCAAGTTCTTGTTCGGTACTTGCAAGCAGTACTGCATCATCAGCATACAACAAATTTGAGATATTCCATCCATTACCATTCATTACCGATGACATCCCGCTCTCCATTACTCGTGTTTTCACTTCTCTCATCACCCCATCCATATATACATTGAACAACTATGAGGACATCACACAGCCTTATCGCACGCCCACACTGATTGTGAACCATTCACTTAGATCCTCATTAACCATGACGGATGCTTCACTACCATCATAAAAACTCTTGACGGCACCTAACTGCTTACCCTCTACACCGTACATGCGCAAAAGTTTCCACAATCCTTCTCTGTCCACTTTGTCATATGCTTTTTCCAGATCCATGAATCCCATAAACACCTTATGGTCCTTCTCACAAGCCTTCTCTACTATCTGTCTCACTGCAAATATTTGGTCCACACATCCTTTGCCACTCCTAAAGCCACCATGTTCATCACTCACTAGGACCTCTGATATCTCTCTTACTTTTTCTATAATAATTCTTCCATATACCTTCCCTACCACACTCAGTAAGCTTATGCCACGATAATTCTTGCACTCACTTCGTTCACCTTTATTTTTGTACAGGGGTACAATCACAGCCTTTTTCCACTCTGCAGGCACAGGTTCACTCATCCATGCCTTCTTACATATCTCCAACAAGCACTTCATTCCATTCTCTCCACTACATTTAAGCATATATATATATATATATATATATATATATATAGATATATATATATAGATATATATATATATAGATATATATATATATATAAATATATATATATATATATATATATATATATATATATATAGAGAGAGAGAGAGAGAGAGAGAGAGAGAGAGAGAGAGAGAGAGAGAGAGAGAGAGAGAGAGAGAGAGAGAGATAGATAGATAGATGGATAGATAGATAGATAGATAGATAGATAGATTGATAGATAGATAGATAGATAGATAGAGATAGACAGACAGATAGATATAGATATATAGATATACACACCGTATATAATAGTCCCTGTACACTTAGGGATATTAAACGGCTGCACATTGGTCCACCCAAATACCTGCATATTAATGATAGGAATAGATAGATAGATAGATAGATATAGATATAGATATAGTGTGTGTGTGTGTGTGTGTGTGTGTGTGTGTGTGTGTGTGTGTGTGTGTGTGTGTGTGTGTGTGTGTGTGTGTGTGTGTGTGTGTGTGTGTGTGCAAAACCAAGTTCATTACACTTATTCATAGCTCCATTTATTTTGAATACAGGCTTTACTTCTTGCTAGAGAACTAGTTTGATTTTTTTTTTTTTTAAGTGAGGAAGAAGGACCCAAAGGCAACGAGCCCGCAGAACGTTCCTTCCAGGAGAAAAACAAAATACAAGAGAAAGCCAAATTCAAGATCCATTCATTTCGAGATGCCTGGACACACTGCGTTTTAAAGACTGTAGATCATAGGAAGCAGGAAATACAGACAGAGGGAGACAATTCCAGAGTTGAGCATTAATCTGTCATTGATAATCTTACATCTGTTAAAATGATGTCTAAGTCATTATGAATATGTTCCGACGCAATTCAGAAGTAATTTGCAGACTGCTGTAAGACACTTGGTAAGGGGTAAAGCATAGCAATGAGGCCTGATGGTAGCTTTGGAACTAATGAACATTGAGCAAGGAGGGCAGGGAGGCAGGGGAGAGAAGGGCTGAAGGAATGGAGGAAATATAAGTGCCAAATAAAACCCGAGGAAAACAGACTGGAAAAAACTCTCGCGGACGCGGGTGGCTTGGGATGGAAATCAGTGAAGCACAAAAATTAGAAGTCTTGCCCTGTAATGTTAAATATAATATAGAAATAAAGTAGCTGCATAAATTTACCCAGAGTACCCTATACAGCTACAACCTCACTTATTAGCATTTTGAAGAGATATATGGGTGGTTTCTATAATTTATACGGAGGATCTAATATTAACTTATTGTTGCTGCCTCCACAATAAGATATTCAACTTGGAGACGCATTTGTGGTAAATGATTTAATGTCGTCTTCATTTAACTAAGTTCATTTAGTCTCTTCTAAAAAAGATGGAATCACCTGGCGATGTGTCAACTAAAACTACAAAGCACTAAGGGGGAGCATACCTCCTCCAATGCCAGTATAATTTATGATTTATAAACCAGTCGTCGCGCAGTGTTGTTGACGGAGACAGTTAATTCTATAGTTGTAGTCTGTCCTGTTGTTTTATCTTGCACAGCGCCTAACTATGCTGACGCCAGTAAAATATATTATTTATTCCTGCCTCCAAATTCGGATGTACAAAAAGTCATCTCTTCCTTGCCAGAATGTTCATCCTTCCAACAAGGTTCGTTGACATCAAGTAACGACTTTCTGAAGATATCTTGTGCACAGACAGACAAAGAAACAGCACAAGGGTAAACACATAACCTTCTCCCGAATTCGTTGGAGAAGGTAAATAAAACAATTCATTGATTTCATTGATTTAATTTCGTATATTATAATGGCAACATCATAAACGAATGCGTATATATATATATATATATATATATATATATATATATATATATATATATATATATATATATATACAGCTTACTGTTGAGATAGAGAGAGAGAGAGAGAGAGAGAGAGATACAGCATACTGTATAGAGAGAGAGAGAGAGAAGAAAATAAATAGACAAAGATGCTGTAGGTTTTAGACACAACATTTAAATCTCGCTAGACTGTTGGTGTGGTGTGATCGTGTGTGAGCCACTGATGTGTCGTTGTAGAAGAAAGGCTGCGTTAAGGTAACAGAACATCACACCACTTCAAAATTAAAAGGTAGCGAACAGAAGTGCAGAATCACTAAGCTTCCCATACAGCAGCCAACACTGGTAGATAACTGGGTATGGTTAGTGTGGGCCCGGGATCTATACCATAATCATGAGATCCGGCTTCTTTGAGGGAGGTGATGGCTGAATCGGTAGGGAGTTGGCCTTCAGTCCTAGTGGACCCAGAGTAGAATCCTGGCTGCGGCAGGGAACAGTTTAAGGATTTGAGTATCATAAAGCAGACTTTACTGATCTACCAAAAGACCTATCATCATGTCGAAATAATACCCCTGCTAATACCAGTACACCAGTCCTGTATGAGATAGCTCTAGCATGTATTCAATATGGACGGTGGGTGTTAGCGCCGAAGTGGTGACATGTGGAGGTGTGTGGTCTGTAGGAGGACTACTGGGGCTTGAGAACAGGCTTTTAAGCTTTTGCCAAGAGTCGGAAGCATAAAAAAATCAAACTGACATGTTTGTCTTTCAGTTCACAATCATCGCATATTTCTCAGATACCACCATATTGATGGCGGTCACGTATCATGTTTTCTCAGGTCAGACTAAATATTTCACTGACACTGGTGAGATGAGTATTTGCTCAACACGAAGCCATATAACCGAGTTGTTTCAACTATATAATACTGCTATAAAAATAATATTGAAATGCACTCATCATCAATACCAGCAGCAGCAGCAGCAGCCATTGCAAGTCTAGTGCTAAACAAAGTTCTCCTCCAACCTTCTCCATGAATTCCTTTACTAATCTTATCTCCGCCTGGTTTTCCCTGTAAGCTTCCCTGTCTCACCTCTCCACCTTCTGCCTAACCTTTTACTGCTACATTTGCCAATCTCTTGGAATCCAGTCAGTCTGACTCTTGCTCCATCGTTTATCCCTTATTCTTGCTAAGTGACCTGCCCACCTCCATTTTTGTTCTTTTATAGCTTCTGTAATATCTGACTTTAGTTCACTCTCTCACCCAAGATGATTTCTTCCTATTTCTCAAAGATATTCCCAACGCTGATCTTACCACTGCTCTTTGAGAAAGAACTAGTTTGTTTTTCACAGATTTTATCAGTCCAAGTTTCACAGTCTCATGTCATAGCTAGGATCATGCATGCATTATACACTTTTTTTTTTTTTTTTACATAATGGGAAGCTACTTTTCATAATGTCTCTGTTTACTGAAACCTTTCCATCCAGTTGTAATCCATCTATTTTTATTTTTTTTCCTTTTCGCGGCCTTATATTAGCTTTAGTACTTGCCCCAAGAAATTGTACTCTCATCTATTTTAAGAATTTCTTCATTTATTTTGATGACTCTCTTTGGTGTATTTGCGACAGACACTAGTTTTACTCTGGTTCATCTTTAGTCCTACTTTGAGATTTTTCTATTTAAATCATTTAACTGTTTTTGCAATAGCTCTGCTTTTTTTGAGATTCGAACAATCTCATGAGCAAATCGTAAATGTTTTAAATATTCGCCATCTATGTTCATACCTTTGTTCTCCCAGTCTAGCATTCACAAATTATTTTCAAGACATGCTGTAAATAATTTTGGTGTATTTCCGTGACGCACGCCTTTCTCAATCATAATGTTTTTCAAATCTTTTTGTAACTTAACCGTAGCTGATATTGAAGTTTTCGAGCATTTTTACAACGTTATCTTTTACCCATTGTACCCGCAATGAATATATAAATGTCATGTGCTCCACTGAGTCAAAAACCTTTTCCTAATCGACAAAACCTAAGCACCATGGTTTGTTATATTCTGTAGATTTCTCAGTCAGCTGTCTCATTGTGTGGACAGCTCTCATCGGCTGGTGTACAACGACTGACCAGCTTTGCCACTGCTTGAAATTTTTTTCAAGATCTTGAAAAATAGACCCCTACCTTGAAAGCTTGAAAAATAAATGTAAAAAATATCAGAATATTGAACAAAAGTGCAAAAATTTTCAAATCTTATTAACTTCTTTTATTTTCGCACATGCGATATTATTACCTAAATTAAGCAGAAAAAATCAGTCATATGATTGTACAGAATTAATTACTTTGATGATTTTGTGTTAAATACGTATTGCTACTGTTATTTAAACTGGCCGCCAAACCGCCAACCCTGACATCTACAGGCTGCCAGCATAAGCACTGGCGTGTGGTGGCCCGTGGATTCCGTCACGCAACTCGATCACCGAGAATAGGCAAGCCTAAGTGAGTATTTAATGTTTTTTGTAATTGGGGACCATTTTGCCATTTCAAGGGGGTCATAATGTTGGACAGTATACTACTGAGTCGAGATGAAGTAATGGTTTTGTACCAGAAAGTTGAAGGGAAGTACACAGCCACATGAGTGAGCTCACGTGTTCATTACAATGTGTTGCCTCTGCTGCAAAGTATTTTATTTATTTGCCCAACATATTACAGTTATCCTGCTTTTTTCGTCCATAGTTTGACTTTATGCTACTGGATATTAATAAAGTACTGTAAATGGAAATGCTGTGGAAGAACACGTATGGCCTAAAAATGTTATCGAAGCTAGGGAATATGTAGTTCGTGCTGATGTCAGTCCGAAATCTGACCATGAGAACGTGGCAAGTTGGCAACGTTGTTTCAGAGCCACCATACCAACTCCATTGAGTGTTACCCTTCATAATTATAACTAGAAGAATGCAGTCAGGTAATGCATGAAATACTTTGGGCAAAACCAAGTAGCTGGTTGGTGATATCGTACTGATTAGAAAGAGGATGCAGAGAAAAAGATTTGTAATATGTTGAAAGAGGTCTGTAATAAACTCACAGGTTTTTCAGTAAGTGAATTACTACTCCAGGAAGTTGCATTACTTGTTTAATTCCATGAATGTACCATATACTTATTAATGAAAAAAAAGGCAAACCTCCAGTTTAAACCAAAAATGGATTTTCGATCATTTTTTCTTCTAATCTAGTATTTTAGACAATTCTAAGACTTTTTTCTATAGCATTTCTCTCGGAAATGTGACGTTTGCGTGATAGGACCCCTCCTCCCTCCTCTCCCCAGCAGTGTTAATGGAATATCTACATGTTTTTTCCCTACAAAATCCAGTAGTTAGGACTATTCTAAGACATACTTTTTTTTTTAAGCATTTTTCTCGGAAATGTATCGTTTTCGAGTTAGGACACCCTCCCTCCCCAACAATCAGAAGGTTGGCCTGGTCCCAAAGGTAGGTTAATTAGGTCCGGAAAGTTGCCCAGGTTAGGTTAGGTAGGGTTGGTTGGTTTGAACAGCAAAACTTGGCCTCCTTTTCTGCTGGACTGTCGAAACCTTTCAAAACAGATCTATATAATGTAGTAACTCGAGCAGTATTGGTCAGATAACACTTTTAGAAATTCAAAATTTCCCGGGAAAAATAATTAAAATCAACAGTCAGGAAGTTCACATGCCAATACTGTATGGCAACGGAGATTCAGTTAATGTATACTTTTATTATTTTTATTAATATATAGTACCTTGAAATTTTTTACCCAATCTTGAAAGTTTTTACCTGAACATCTTGAAAAATAAACTGATCATGAGTGGCAACGCTGCCACTGACTGCTCTTCCACCAATTGATGTACCGTGCCTTCTCTAGAGGAAATCAAGAAGGCAATGGATTGGCTGAAAAGTGGTAGAGCAAATGGTGTTTGTGGCATCCTGGGGGAACAGATCAAAGCTGGGGTGAAGCAGTGATCAGGGCATTACATGCAGTCATAGAATCCATTTGGTGGACTGATATCATTCCGTCTGACTGGACATGAGTGTTGGTCACACCTGTCTTGAAAGGGAAAGGAGACCAGCTTGACCATAATGACTACCGTGGTATTACAGTGCTCAATGTACCAGGCAGGATTCTTGCTCACAGTTTCCTGATGCATATCCGGGACCATTTGCAAAAGTTTCAGAAGTCTAAACAACATGGTTTCACACCCAGAAAGTCTACTGTTGACTGCACCCTAACTCTGAGTTCTCGTGGAACGCCGCCTTGAGTAGCGACAAATTCTGTTTGCAGCATATATGGGTCCCAAGCAGATGTTAGGCTCGGTAAAGTGGCAGATGCTGTGGGAACACCTATGACTCCGTAGGATCCTCGCAGGGATAATCTGACTAATTGTTGGCCTGTATTCAAACACTGTCTGTGGTGTTAAATGCGGAGGAGGAACATCCGACTTCTCAGTAAGTACGGGAATAAGACAAGGATATGTCCCTGCTTCCATGCTCTTCAGTACGTGCATAGATTGGATACTTGGCCAAGATGTAAGTCGAAGTCACTGGAATATCAGTTGGCAATATTAGGGTTGCTGACCTTTACTTTGCTGATGATCCTGCTATCATAGTTGAGTCGCCGGTGAAACTACTGAGTGCCCTCGAGGAATTTCAGAAGAATGCGAAGCCATTGGAATTAAAGGTCTTTTGGGTCAATACCAAGGCTCAGGCATTTATGAGTTCTTTGTTGAAGCAGTTCAATCTGTCCAAGCATGTACTGAGAATGTGAGAGCCTTGGAAAGATGCACTGATCTTGGTAGTGTGATAAATAACAACGATAGGTCAGACGATGAGATTTATCGTCCCATAAGTCTGGCCTACAGGGTTATGAATTCACTCAACTTGGGTATATGGGGTTGTTATTTATGTGGGAGGATGAAAATTTGCATTTTCAAGGCACTGGTGCTCCCTGACTTCCTCTGTGGCTATGAGATATGGACACTAAACAGTAATTTGAAGGGGCATTTTGACTCCCTTGGTACAAAGGATCATGAGACATCGCTGGTATGATTTTGTACGTAACAAGCGACTACTTCATGCAACTGAATCTAGACCTGTTACCCACATAAAACATCATCGTCAACTCCAGTTACCCAGCGTGGAACTCATGGCTGAAGCAAGTTGATCATTCATGTCGAGATATACTTGGTGGGGAAAGACTCGCTGCCTTGATGGTTAAGCAGAGGGACCTACGTGGGGGGAGTCGGAGGGTGACTGAGGTTATGCATCACACGGCGATGACCCTCCCATAATGATGATGATGATGATGATGATTATGTGCAGATGATCAGTACTCAAATGCCCGTTTCGGAATCCTGCCTTCTCACGAGGTTGGTTTACTCCCACAGTTTTTCTTATTCTATTCATAAAGACTTAAGTGTAGAGTTAGTAAATAACTCCTAATAAGAAAATAGGCCGATACATAGATCTTTTGTCTTTTTAACAAAGCAAAATATTGCACTACACCATGATTTGGGAATTTTCCTCTATATACATTGTATAATATGTGGGTGAGCTGGTTTAAACTTCTACTCCGGTATCCGAAAATAAACCTGACACCATTCCATCTTCTCCTGGCGCCTTCCTCTTTTCATACCTTGTGTCAGCTGAAAAAATATTGTTGTTACTGTCTTTAATGCATACAGCTATTTGTAAAGTTCTACATCTCTCTTCACCATTCTCTCTCTGCACTTGATGACTTCAAAATTTTTGTCTTTTAGTGACATAATTTGTTGCTTTCATACTGCCATTTAGCTTTGGACCAGTTTCAGGCTTTTTGTTGTGTTGATAGTTTCTTTGATCTGATCCATATTTTTCTTTTGTTGTTTTCTTTTCTATGTCTCTTGTTTATAAAACAGTTTAATTCTGTCCTTTTTTTCTTTCATCTTTCATTGAGTTTACTTTCATCTCTCATTTCTTCATTTCATGAGCTCAAGGACCGCTTTAGAATACATGTTGACTTGGGTTGCATTAATTTTCCCTAATACTTCCGCTGATTCCCACAGCATTTTTGTTAGGCTAATGTAGGGGTTCTTAACCTGGGGTCCATGGACCCCCAAGGGATCCATGGATGGGCTTCAGGGGGTCCGTGAAGGTCAGAATAATTGAGGACCATTTAGCAATATTGCGTGATGCTGTTTGGCATCATTAGCTGCCCCCCAAAAAAATAAATAAATAAAAAACGAAGAGTCCTGAATTCTGGTGTTCGTTGACACAAGCCTTCCCTCGTCTGGCAGTGCGAGCTATGGGTGCTGTGATTCAGTTTGCTACTACATAACTTTGTGAGTCAGGGTTTTCAGCGCTTGTTTCTATCAAAACGAAGTCGAAATCAGCTGGATGTCAGTGATGACGTAAGTGTTTCCTTATCAAAAACCACTCCACAATTTCATCTTGTTCAAGCCAAACAACAACAACCCTCTCGTTGAAATGAACTTTTGAGCAGAATTAAAGTTTTGTTTTGTTTAATTTGCACAAGTTGGATGTATTTCATTTTTCATCGAGAGGCCATTAATATTTGCATGAAAAAGAGTAAGAAAATAATTCTTTGTAAAGACTGTTTTATACTTTGTGCATGTCATACACTGCGTGAGGTATATAGTTTTCAATAAAATAAAGTATATTCATTGCATGCAAAATGCTGTGTTTATGTGCTTATGTGCATTTTTGTAGGGAAGGGGTTCATAGCTTTCACCAGATTCTCGAAGGAGTCCATGACTCAAAAAAGGTTAAGAACCACTGGTCTAATGTCATCAGCATCAGACTCGTTATAACTTCTTAGAGCCTTAACGAAGGCCGTCTTGATTTGAACAGGCCCGGGTCTCCCGCCAATATCTGACTGTGACGTCACAATCGATGGCCATTGTATTATTTCGCCAGCCCGCCCGCCACGTTATGAACAGTGAGGCGTGCCAACAATTCAGCCACTTATTTCTAATTTTTCCTTTGTCCCATCTGGATTTCGTTCACGGTAAGCCATACACGTATTATTAAATATGTGTAGCCATACTAGAATGCATGAAAAACATCATTGCTATTACTGAAAACATTTTATATGAGAAATTAGAGGTATCGGACTGTCAGCAGTGGATATCTTCTAGTGAAGTAGTTTTCGTAATACATTAGGCAACGAAATTACAACACAGCCTGAGTATCTCAGTGTTCTTTATTAACTGTGCATATCATATTTTGGTGGATCACATTCGTATTGAGATGTTAATTTGGTTACTGATGCCTTACTTCATTCCATACAAAATAACCTAGGCTACTCAACGGTAGCTTGATTTATTCTTTTAATTCTATGTATTCTTTGAAATATCTAGGTAACAAAGATATCAATGGAAAAGTATAGGCCTAGCCTAGGATAAGAAGAAATGTGTATGGGTCTGCCCAAAACCAAATGTAATGCCATTGCCTAAATCTTATGCCTAAATGATGACAAGAATTGTTAACTAAATATGAATTTTAGCCAGGCCGGGGTCTATTTTATTGATACTCATGTTTCCCATAGTTTAAAGAGAGGGACTTGAAAAGAGATTTGCGCCGGTTAGAGCATAAATAGAAATGAAAATATGATACAAGAAACCTATAGTTTAAATGACAAATATCAGTTCGGTAAAATTGCTGTTGGGCAAGTCTCAATACTAATACCCATTATTTTGTATAAAATTTATTTAGTCCCCA
This sequence comes from Coenobita brevimanus, assembly GCF_032717465.1. Taxonomy (NCBI): domain Eukaryota; kingdom Metazoa; phylum Arthropoda; class Malacostraca; order Decapoda; family Coenobitidae; genus Coenobita; species Coenobita brevimanus. Next base: position 1,720,143 of record NC_136997.1, read on the forward strand.
CTACAGTTAGGTAAAGTTGTTGCACTGTTTTATGGTAGAAGCTATTAGATGGATAATAAACTAACCTGCCCGTACCTAACAAGGAGAGGAGAGAAAAAAAAAAATATTACCGATGATTGGAATATAGTTATATAGCAATATGCTTATATAATTATATAGCTATATTTACCTATACCTAGCCTAAGAAAAAAAAGGCACATTATATATGCGATGCAATGCAATGGTAGTCAGAAGCTTAACCTATACAATATTGGTTGATTATGTATATACATATAGTGTCTATAGTTTCTTCCATTGGTGTACTGTTTCTGCTTTCTTCAGCAATTCAGTTTTTTACCTGTGTGTTGGTTATTTACACCTTATTTTTCAAATTCCCCTGGCATTCATGCAGATTTTATGTTTATAAATGCATTAAAACAGTAAAGTGGACATAATATTGGGTTTATTCAAGTTGGCTTTTTCAAAATCCAGGTGCACAAAAGGTGGGCCACCGATGTTGTTGCCAAGCCGGATTTGTGTGTATTATTTTACCGTGCAAGTAAAACAGTTATTTTCAGTTTGTTCAGTGATAAATAATCTTTACAAGGACAGGTATCCTAATATCGTATAAAAATTGCATCTGAACACATCTATTCATTACAATGTTTTAGGGCTTAAATTCAGGAACCGTAATTTTTAATGTTTATCATAATGATAATAAATAATAATAACTAATGTTAGTATTAACACTAATAATAAGATAAATAATAATGGCCATATATAAGTAAGCAAACATTAAATGTGTACGCATGAGAGGCAAAGGCAGAGGGAATTTGTGGCCACCACCTGTGACGTCATCAGTCTCTCCTCTGGGCCTGTATATCAAGACGGCCTTGCCTTAACCCCTTAGCGCCTAGAGCTCCTGTGCGAGAAATTTTGCTGGAAGGGTGCTAGGCGTACCGCCTCCCGCCTGTCGGCTCATTGTCGTGAAACTCATAGGTCCCTCCCCGGGGTTCCCTTCTTTATTACATTTTTAAATACCCAGTTCTGTCCCACACTGGGGACACATGGCGCAAAGAGGTTATATCTCTAACTCTTTTATTTTGTTTTTATCTGTAGTAAAATGGGAAGTTCCACTTTTGGAGATGAATTATTTATTCCCTTTTCTATGGATCTCACTCAAACCTTCAAAATCCCTGCTAATGTTCTCTAATCCAGTCATTAAGTTATCAAGTTTATAATGTTCTGTGACGTTTCCTACATTGTAAGCGTAGATTTTCCGGGATTTCAGTTTGTTTAATGTCCTAGCCTCTGATTTCCCTAGACAGTGCCTGCTAACTTTCAGCAGCACACTGCCCGTAAGCACAGGAGGCAGTGCGGTTGGACCATTAGTAGATGATGATCCAACAGGAACGCCCGTGAAATCATTAACGGTAGAATTCATGTTTGGTTGGGAGGATTGTGGCAATTAATCTCACCACCCTACAACACAGCTTCTGGTGAGATGTAATTTTTGTGCCATCTGTTTCAGTATATTCGATGGAGCCATATATATATATATATATATATATATATATATATATATATATATATATATATATATATATATATACAGAAAATTTTTGATGCTCCAGTCGGGTATCAAGCACGGGCCCTCTACAGAGGTCATTCGGCTTTATTACTACACCACTGCGTGATAAAATATGAGTCACGTGATTTCTATGAAGAACCAGGTAAATCTGTTACGGGATGATATTTTTCAATCCCATCCCAAAATGATGCATACGAGTAATCTCGTGTGTTTGTGTGAGTACATCTAGCTGTCTATCTATATTGACATATATATATATATATATATATATATATATATATATATATATATATATATATATATATATATATATATATATATATATATATATATATAATTTGTAGAAGTGCTGAACAACTTCGTTTCCATTTCAGTTCACTAAAGTTATACCTAACTCAGACGCCATCCTCTTGCCTCGAATAATTTCTTTGCCACGTTAGTCGTTACGTTGTAATCTCTGTTTGTTGTTTGTTTAAAGATTCCCTGCACCTGTAGTGCAGGCCGGGCCATACATTAGCCCGATCAGTGGGATATGGGCTGGTTAAATAACAGTAAGTGGGAAGGACAGGACCTGGGGATTGCCCAGCACACACGTCCTGTCTCCTGGCTGGCTTTGTGGTGTGTGTGTGTAATCTCTGATTGGTCAGACCTAATATTGCATACTTACTGGTGAGATAAGACTTAATTTATGCATGGCATGCTTTGCTATTAAGATATGATACATATAAAGCCACATTGCAGTGTTCTTTGAACCAAACAGCAGTGGAATTATAATTACAATCAAATTACTTTACCCATAAGAAATAATTTCACTGTATTTTAAGTTTATTGATGTGGCGAAGCGAGCTGCTGCAGTGCAGTGGAGGTGTGGCCTCTTAAACTAGCCCGCCAGCCTGTGAGAAGCGTCACTTGTGTGTAGGTTGAGACCACAACAAGTGGCATCTCGCTGCTACCACGACCAACACACACTCACACTCACTCCCGCTGCACAGCGAATTGTTCTCAAGTCATCTTACTCCACCACCTCTTCCCTCGGTAAGATCAACCTTCAGCTTTAAGTCACAGGTTAACCAGGAGCACATTCACTCTCAGTGGCTGAGAACAATTTCCTAACATGAGAACTGTGGTTTACATCACTTGTCCGGTGGCAGACTATGATTCCCATTACTTGAGCTATGACATAACACTACATTTTCCACACTTTAATCTAGTATCTGCAGACAATTAATGACTCCAAGTCAAGTGCTGGTGTCTGAAACTTTATTTAATCACTGTCTGTTCTCGCTTCTGCCCATTTACTTATATTGCATTTTAACAAGGAGTCTCATATGAATTAAAACAGACATATTCCTCCTGACTGTACTGCTTTAGATATTGCTATATAAATTCACACATTCATATTTTTCCAAAATATTTTGTCATCTCGTCACCCCAAATAATGTACGAACTCCGTATTTTCTCATCATCGTACAGAAATGGTCGAACAATTCTGAGAGATTCTGGCTATATAATGGACATACTATTTCTCGCATGTTCTTTCATATCGAGAAAGGAATATATACAGTATATGTTTTTTTAAATCAAGAGACGAATATTGGTTTTCTTGACACAGGAGAATCTCTTTTTCCCCCACAATGGAATGAGTGGTAAATCCTAATGTCATAGTTTATGCATCAGGGAAAGCTGAACGTGCCAGTAGTTTTCATGCGTCCGACTCTGGGCATAGACTTCACAGCCCGTTACCTAATGCCCAACAATTCTCATACATTCAATACTATATACCTCCACATGTCACCATTTAAGCACTAAAATATATATGCAACGACTTATCTTGCTCTCGTGTTCCTGAACTCGATTCTTCTGAATTCTCTACACTCTGGCTTCGGCTTTCCTGTCATTCTCTGACTAAATATATCTGCGCTGTTTACTTATCTCCTAATTCTACTCACTATAAAAAATACCTTGACTATCTTACTTCTACTATGGAACACATTCTATTCATTTCTCCTTTCTGTGAAATCTCCGTTCTAGGAGATTTCAATGTTCACCACCACGTTTGTCTCTCCTCTCCTTTCATTGATCCACCTGGTAAACAAACCTACACTTTTTCTATCCTTACTGACCTAGAGCAGCTTGTACAGCACCCTACCCGTATCCCTGACCGCCTTGGAGAGAGCTCCAACATGCTTGACCTCTTCCTTACAACTAATCTTTCTGTTTACACTGTTAATCTTTTCTGTCCGTTGGGCTCCTCCGATCAAAACCTTATCACCTTAACCACTCCTATCGCTCCGGTATGGCCTGTAGACCCTCCAAAGAAACGTCGTCTGTGGCACTTTGGAGCTGTGGACTGGGAGACCCTCAGGCAGTACTTCTTTGATTTTCCCTGGAATGGTTATTGCTTCCATGGCTGGGAGCCATGTGAGTGTGCCTTGCGCATTATGAAGGTTATTCTCTCGGGCATGGAAGCATACATTCCTTTCTCATATCCTTTGACTAATGAAAGAAAGCTTTGGTTTAATCACGCTTGTTCTAATGCGTCCGCAACAAGTACAGGGCCTATAAAAGGTACCGGAGCCAACCCACCCCTGAATCACATGTTTTATACGTTTCTGCTTGGAATCATGCTAAGTCTGTTCTTCGCTCTGCTAAAAATAATTTCATCCGTACTATATGTTCTCAACTCTCCAACTCGAATTCTTCCTGCTCCTCCTGGCACCTTGCCAAAAACCTTTTTAACAACTTTACC
>NC_136997.1:1729461-1839461 GCF_032717465.1 Coenobita brevimanus
TTCCATTTCTTACGAACTTTCCCGCCTCATTCACCAAGCCTTGCAATTCTCCTTCTCTTTCGCTTAACAATACAGTATCATTTCCAAACAACAGAACAAGAAGTTTCCAAACGCTACCCTCTCTCATTAGGGCTGCTCCAACAACCATTGTCCTACTTTGTATCTCTTTTATAACCCCATCCATACACAGATTGAACAGCCATGGAGACATGACACATCCCTGTTTGAATCCACCATTCAGATAAATTCACTCAGTTCACCATCCACACATCACTGCAGGCTTAGCACCCAGATACATACTCTTCACGTCATTCAACAGCTTCCCATTTGTTTCATATATTCTTAATATTTCCCACATCCCTTGTCTATCCATTCTGTCATATGCTTACTCCAAATCCATGAAGACTGCTTACAACTTCTTTCCCTTCTTTCCAGTGGTGAGTCCTATAATATTGATGCAATCTGTTTGGGTAGGTGTGTAACAGGAAACTACCTTGTCTGTGTGTACGAGTATGATGGGAAGTGGTGGCTGGATCAGTTCTGGAAACATCTGATTATGATGGGGATATCTTTATCAATTTCGTGCATCCTCATGGGCCAGCAAAATCCCTTCATTGGCCTGCAAGGCAAGATACCTGTTTGTTGTCTCTACAGGATGTGCTGTGCATTGATGATCCACCAGTTACAAGAAACGCATGTCAGTATTACCTGTCCAAGAAAGGTAAAGACAGACTGAATCATTACACAAATTAATCTGGTGACGTGTCTGTGCTGTGATTTCAATTCCCGAGATACCTGGCAACAGCTATATAAAGTGTGAATATGCTGCTGATTAGGCAGTTAAAAACATACTTAGATTGACATTTAATCATATATTTCTAAGCCTCAAGAAAACAGACATTTTCTAAGTATGGTATTGTATACCTTAGATCATATACATTGCATTTGTTGAATAAAAGCTTGCTTTTTAAAAACTTAAATGATGAAGGAGTCATTACATCTCAGAATTTTTTAGGTGCACAGTGAATATTTATACTTTCTTAGAAAAAGCACAGACTGATAAAAATAATCCTTCATGAAAAAATAGTCAAAATTTGCCCCTCCCCCCCAAGTGGGGTTTATCAGTTCCAACGCCATATTTAGCCATCTCTGTAGCATTTAATTTTTCATGTAGAACTACATAACTTCTAAGTCTGGTAGAAGTATGATAATACAGCATATAATAAAAATTTTGTAAAAAAAAGAAAAAAAAACAGGAAATTAACTGAGGTATTGAACTGTTTAAATTAAGGTTTCCTTGATTCATTTTCACATTGTGCAAGTTCAGCAGGGATATTTTATTTTAATTCGTGTTATAAATTAATCTTATTTTCATGTTTTATGTTTGGAACAAATTTTTGTTTATTCCAGTTGGAAATAAGCAGATGGTGATGCTCAGAATACACATTAAAAATGGCAAAAAAAAAAAAAAAAAAAGCTCTCTGGCCTGTGCTTTTAGGATTCATAACCAAAAAACTGTGTGGAGAACATCTTTAGAATTCTCCATATTGACATGAATTACATGGAATTATATTCCTAAAAGAAATTTTCAAGAAAATTTGTCATGAACTCGGAAAAGTATTCAGTTCTAGGTGAGTTGGTGTGGAATAACCCCAAACATAAGAATGATACACCCTGTCTTCTGGGAACATCGTGAAGAACAAAAGAAATATTGGGAAGCATAGCATGAAGAACAAAGGAAATATTGGGAAGCACAGCATAAAAAACAAGAGTTATAAAGAAGAAAAGCAGATATACTCGCAGTGTTGAAAGAACATGATGGAGAACAAAAGAAATGCTGTATTGGGAAGCACAGCATGAATAACCAAAGAAATATGAAGTAAAAAGAAATTTCATGAAGAACTCAAGAAATGTCATTAAGACCAAAAGAATATCTATGAAGGACAGAACAAATATGAAAAGGCACAACAAGAAGTGGCGTACAGGAGAACAAACAGAATGAACAGCTAGGTATGAGAAGTGATGGAAGATGGTTCCTGTATAGTGGAGAATAAAGTGAGAAGTGAAATACAGGAGGTGAGGGACGGGGTCATACTTCCTGAACATTGTTTGGTTAAGGGTCAGCACTCAGCACACCCCATACGGGCCAGTGAAAGGTGCACGGAGGGGGTTGATGAGGCTGAGGGAGCAGCGTGCTTCAGTCATTTACACAGCATCAGAGAGGCAGCTGGCAGCTGGCATGTCATAGGCAGCTTCCAGAGACTTAGCAATGGCAGTGGGGAGCTACAGGTTGCTGCAGTGGGCTTGGGGGAACGGTGGGTGTTGGGAAGCGGCAGGGAGTTCAGAAAGATTCCCTGACCTTGTGTGGTGCAGACATTTGGGGCCTCTTCATCTTGGGTTTGGGCTGCCTGGTTTCCCGCCACTGCCTGCTAGACTTCAGTTTAATGGAAATATGGCTAGGAGAAAGAAGTGTCCCACTGAGGGCCGTGGAGCATGTAATTTTACTAGAGATGATCAGAGGGGCTACAGTAATCTCACCTGAGTCAGAGATGCTCTTCCCTGCAAGATCTGTGACATGCTGCACACTTCCCTGGCATTGGTAGAGCACAGGAGCCATGGCATGATTGAAGGGGGAGTGATGGTGGGCAGCACCTTAGTTGACCCTACGGCAGAAAGAGTACCAGCCGCCATAGCTAACTTTTCATTTTATCCTAAGAAGATACATCAGGGCACAGTTGTGGGTTTGTGCCAAGAGGTCGACCAGGAATCACCAAGCAGTGTATGCAGGAGGAGCATGGTTAAGCCCCAAGATGAAAAACTTGACCACTTTTCCAAGAGTGCCCAGTGTCTGGAGAAGCCACAGATGGGGAAGCTGGAGGGGCTCTTGGTGAGGCATGCTGATTTATTTTCCCCAGGGGATATCATGGACCTGGGAAGTGCCTTTAGAATGGAACTGAGGACCTACTGGACACCAGGGGTGAAAGGAGGGCCCAGTTGACAGTACTGGTGATCCAGCTCTTCACACATGGGACCTAGACAGCAGAGGCGACAGTGATGAACAACTAGTCTGGAAGTTTATGTTGTATATACTTATATATAGATATGATTAAATGGTTGCGTCAGTGACAGCACAGTTTTGAAGGAGGGGCTGTGTAATGCCGGTAGGATTACGGTAGTGTAATATATCTGGAGATGTGAGGAACATTTTAGAAATTAAGTATTGTGCCATAGCATTAAGCTAATGTTTATATATGCACTTATGAGGAACATTCTGGAGATTAGGCTTTTTCATTTTTATTACCTTAGGAATCAATTATTATTAATGGTGTTACTGGGTACTGTTAATTCAAGTGTATCGTTTCATCATAAAATGTGAGTTCTCTACTAAAACATTCTGGCCTGCACTATTAGGGAAAGCTGGGGGGGTGGTTATATTACGCAACCCTCCCTGCTTGGAGTCAGTTAGCCAAGATTAACAGGCAAAGTGAGTTGTGTGTAGGATATTCAATTTTTCATCAGTGAAGTCACTGAGTCAGTGACAGGGTTAGTGAGTCAAACAGTGAGAGTAATCAGTGAAGGATGGAGTAGTCAAAGAGTCAGTGAGAATTAGTCAGCCATGAATGAGTAGCAGTGAGAGAAGTATAGAGTTAACAGGGAAGAGAAAATTAAGTCTTTTGCAAGTGCACCTCAGCTGTGCTTAGAGACTAAAACCCTGAAGGATTCATCTGCCTTTGATTAAACGCCTGGCCTGTTTGCGTGTTGTTCTCAGCATGTCGACAACTGCTGAGGTTGTAATAGCATGTTAATTTTGTTTTTTCAGCATGTATGTTAAACTTATTTTTTTACTTAAGGACATCTTTTCCGCTTAATTAAGTTATAAACTGACAGGAAAATGCTAATATCATATGTATAATTTTGTGCTGTGAGAATGGTAATCCTTGATTTACGTGCAGTCAGACCGAGTATCACTTGTCCTGTTTGAGGTCGAAGAATTTCTGGTTTTGTTTCTCCTATGAACTTAAAATTTATGAAGTGAAAATAATGATATAGCCTCTTTTTTTTCGTTGTCGCTATACATGCAAGTATTTATCTACTTTGTCTTATGTTTAACTCCCCACTCAGAAGTTGGTTGTATAGATTTTTTTGGACATTTGAACATCAGAATTATCCTAAATGTAGCCTAATAAAAGTGTAAGTTGAGACAGGTCACATTCCATACGACATTCATGTGTCATAAGTTGTACTGACTGTGTTACTGCAATGTGTATTTCTTCTGTGTGGCAGAGTATTGTGCTGGTAGCTTCCCAACACGATGGCGGTTTGGCTGGAGGTGCCGCTAATGCTGATGCTGCTGGTGGCGTTGGTCATGGCAGGTCAGTACCCATCACTGATGTTTACACTTCACGTTGTCACCAAATAAAATTCCACAACAGACTAGTGGTGCCAGTTATGCTGCTGGTGATTGTGTTGGTTTGGGTCACGGTAGGTCACAACCCATCACTGATGTTTACATTGTATATAACGTTGCTTACCACAGAACCTTCCACAGGAGCCTGGTGATGCCGTTATTGCCACTACTGATGGTGGTGGTTTGGGTCACAGCAGATCATTGCCCATCGCCCATGTCTGCAAGGCACATTACATTGTTTCCACTGAAAATACCACAGTGAACATTACACAGCATGATTAATTTTAAAGAAAATGTGCAAGGTTCGTACCAAGGAACGTGAAGGCTGGCTGAAGGAATGTAACAAGTCACTAGTAAGACCTGTATAACATCCTTCAAAAAGGTACAGTGACACAGTGAGTGAGTGAGTGACACAGGGACCCATAATGGGTTTACCCTCCCCTGTAGCTGTAGGTGCGACAAGAGCAGACATTTGATTACGGATCAACGTAGACTGTAACTTGGAAGGAAGTAGACTGCAACACCAGTCGAACAGGGCGGTAATTCCGAGGTGGATGGCAAGCTGGTGACATGGAGAGCTGGAGCTCCTGTTTCACCAGCCCTCAGGACATGTTCCTGACCGTCTTCCACTTTCTGGAGGTTATTCAGTGTTTTCTTTAACACACAGAGTAGGCCAGCTTACTCTTATAAACAACTATATCCTGCTGTCTACACCATATTACACGCACATGAGACATCACACCTATTACATTCCCCCCTTAACAATGGCCACTGGAATATTAAGAGTAAATGCAAAGGTATCTTGTACTGTCACCATCAGCAGGGTTGGCCTGGTGGCATAGGGCTTACCCGGTCGTTATTAAGCGACTATGCTTAGCGGCTGTTGCCGCGAAAATTCATGTCCATCAGTGGAGAAGTGCATATTAAGCCTCAGATTTTATTACCATTCGTGGTCGTAGTAGCTAACCAACCTGAATTCTGTCTCCTTCCTACATGATTCCATAGCCCCTCTAGCTCTGTCCCTTACAGAAACCCAAATCTCTCCCTCCACTGACTTATCCTCGTACAGTTTCCTTGGCTACCTTCACCTCATAAACTTTGGTAACAATAGTGGCACTTGTTCCTATACTAAATCTTAATATATATTTGACACTATCATGAACTTCACCTCACCCAATGCCTCATCAGAACCCAGTGTATGTGATCCCATATTCACACCGTTAACAAATCTTAATCTCAACCTTACTACTGGAATTACTATGTTGGTTGGTTTTAACGACCACAGAATGGTTATTGCATTCTGCCAGAACTGACGATACTAGTCCAGAATGCGAGCTGTTTGCAGAACCGTTTAATCTACGAAACTGGTAAAACAACCAACCCGAAAACCAGATGACCCTGACCCTAATGCCTATGTCTTGGACCCATTCCTGACAAATAACCTTGATCAATACAGGATATAGGTACTGTCACCACGTGGATCCTCTGACCATCTCGCCTAAGCCTCATTCGTTAGTTGTCCCAGAGCTTCCCGTTCGGAGCCAGTCAAGGTGACCAGATGGCACTTGATAGGGCAGACTGGGACAGATTTAGAAATTATCTAGCTGATATTCTATGGCAGTGTTTCTTCTCCTCTGACATCAGTTATTCTACACAGTCCCGCATTAACTACTTAATACAAGCTGGTATGGAACTGTCCATACCCCGTCAACAATTTACACTAAGATCGGAGTCCCCAGAATGGTTCGACAGCAACTGTTCTAAACAAACAATCCAAAAGCCTTTAGCATAAAACTCTTACTTAAAGTTGAAAACTACCGTATTCCTCAGTCACTTTAAAACTGCTAGAAACAACGCAAAGGAAACATAAATCTCGCCAAATCAAACATTCTTCACAACCATCAACAAAACTACTGACCAATCCTGATGACAACAGAATATTCTGGTCAACTCTCAGTTCTTTGAATATTAACTTCAGCAAGTCATCACCCACTGTAAATGACTCACGTGGAAAAGTTAACATTCTTGCCCATACATTTGCCAGAAAATCTACCGCAGAGGAAGTCAGTGAATATTTCTCTAATAGAACTTGACTCGAAATTGCTCCACTAAAGATACAGACGAGATACATAAAATCTTAGACAGTATACCAGCCAACAAAGCTCCAGGTCCGGATGGAATGCCTCAAATCGTTTTAAAAGTGTTTCCCAGCATTTGCTTCTGTTCTAGCTAAAGTATTCAGACTATACACAAGTACCTTTTCAATCCTTATTTCTTAGAAAGAAGCCAATATCCACCCAGTTCCAAAGACAGCAAGTTCGTCTCATCCCTCTGATTACAGACAAACAGCTATCACATGTTCTCTTGGAAAGTGTTTGAGATCGCCATAATTAACACACTGTTAAACATCTTGTATCCAACAACTTCATTAGTGACAGACAATATGATTTTCGCCATGAGAGATCAACTCTTGATATACTCAGTCTCATTACTCATACCATCCACCAGACAACAAACCATTTTGGAGACATCCATGCAGCAGCTCTTGATTTCTTTTGTACCTTTTGGCAGAGTGCATCACCGTTCCCTGTTATCCAAGCTACCCTGCTAAGGGCTAGAAGCATCTCAGATGAATATATTCTAATGAAGCTTGCAAGATTTTCGAAAACACACACACACACACACACACACACACACACACACACACACACACACACACACACACACACACACACACACACACACACACACACACACACACACACACACACTATCTCCGGCTGACCACATCAGCGAGAAGGTACGGAACATGTATACACTGCTTGCAAATATGAGAATAGTATTCACATACATGAATGAAGACATGCTAAGAAGGATAATAACATCATTCATTAGACCAACCCTGGAATATGCATCAGTAGTCTGGAGTCCTCATCTCAAAAAGCACATAGACAAGATTGAAAATGTTCAAAGGGCCGCTACAAGATGGATACCAAGCTTAAGGGATCTAAGCTACGAAGAAAGACTAAATAAACTGAATCTACCAACACTATAGGAGAGAAGGAAAAGAGGTGACATGATAATGCTATATAAGTGCATATCAGGGAAAGAGAAAATAGACATAAATGATTACTTAACATATGGAGAAGCATCAGCAAGAGGACACTGCAAAAAACTGCATAAGAAGAGAGGTGATGAAGACGTAAGGAAATTCAGTTTCCCAAACAGAGCAATTGACCAATGGAATGCACTGCCGAATGAAATAGTGTGTGCCAAAACAATTCACAAATTTAAGGATATGTACGATAAATATGGTTTAAGACACGGGACAGTACGAGCTTGACTCATTCCTGTAAAGATACAATTAGGTAAGAACAATTAGGTAAGAACACACACACACATCAATTACTGTGCAGTCATAGGAGACTGACCATTTCACAAAGTCTATTCTGCTTTCAGAAGAAACAGAACTACACAAGGCCGTGAGAGCCAATGACGAAGCGCTGGTACAGAAGATCCTACAGGACGGCGTTGTTGATATAAATGAAGTTGATGACAAAGGTAAGCAGCTTCTTCCATTTGGTGGTAGTGTTCAAGGTACAACCAGCACCTGTTCCAATATTTTTAGTCTTTTATTTATTTATAATTTACTCAGTGGATATGGACAAGAATTGTATTTTTGAAAGGAAGAGAAAATGTGGGCAGCCATCAACTCCCAACTGAACTGATGTCAGTAGGTTGATTGGTATACACAGAGTAGGTACTGTACGTTAATATCATCAGTTGATTTAGTTGTGCTCATAATCTATCATACCACAACAAATATCTTTATTTCCACACTAAATTTAGCTACAAATAATGTTCCAGGAACAGATTTACTCTTCTTAGTACTGGATAAATCGCTGGCAATAGCAGAATTGATTATTATGTGCAATAAATCTTAAAAGGTTTTAATAAATATGCAGAGATGAAGTAACACATAATGTATTGCCCATTCAGGGTATTAAAATAATATTACATTACCTTGAAAATAATAGCTTATTATGTATGGTAGAAGGAATATATATATATATATATATATATATATATATATATATATATATATATATATATATATATATATATATATATATACATACAAGATGCCTGGACCCATTGCGTTGAAAATACTGGAGGTCATAGGCAGAAGGAAATACAGACAGTGGAAGACAGTTCCAGATTAGACTTAGTGCAGACATGAAGGACTGGGAGTGTTAGTTAACTCATGCATCTGAGAGTTGGATTGAAAAAGATTGATTATTGCCAAACGTGTGCTATGCACCCGCTGTAATAGAGGAGCAATGCAAGCACACAAAGAGCAGTAATTATTGAAGCTGCGAAAGAAATTAGACAAAACTGAAGCAGTGCAGCTAAGAGACGGTGCTTGACGGGAGTCAGGAGGTGGAGCAGAGTTGATGAGACGAAAAGCCTTTGCCTCCACCCTGTTGAGAAGAGCTGTATGTGAGGAGTTCCATACACTGAAGAGTTATACTATACACTGGAACAAATAAAACCTCCGCATAAAGCCAACCACTGTGCTGGGGCAACGAATGCATGGAATTGGCTTGACTCAACCAATCTCCTGGAGGGAGATTTTGAAGGAAAGGTGATATGATCTTTCCACCCGGACTGCAGACCACCTCTCTACTGATTCAGCGCGCACAGTTACCATTTCCTCACCCTCCAACCTCACTGTGCATTCTGTGACATCATTGCTTTCAAAGACCATAACTTTACAGTTATCTACATTCACTTTCAGATTCCATTTCTTTAAAACGCTACCAAACTCATTTATCATAAACGCATGACATATCCATGTTTCCATCCAACTTTCATATAAAACAACTAAGTTAGTTCACTAACCACATGCACTGCAGCCCTTGTGCCGTTACACATACTCATCACAGCACTCGGCCTTTTACCCTCTCCATATACTTTAAATACAGGTATCTTCCATATTCCTCGTATATCCACTCTTTCAAATGCTTTTTTTTTTTTTTTTTTTTTCAGTTCCATGAATGCAACTTGCAACTTCTTCACCGTCTCTAGATACTCTCCCACTAGCATCTTAGAATGAATTTCTGATCACTGCAATGTCATCCCTTCCTAATCCCTCTTGTTCTTCTTAAACTAATTGCTTAACTACTTCCTCAATTGTCTCGTTAAGCATCCTGCCATATATATATATATATATATATATATAAATATATATATATATATATATATATATATATAAAGATATATATATATATAAAATCATATCCTGTGGCACCCTCGGGGATGCATAGGGCCTCGATGAACTCACACCACCACATCCTATCTTGTGCTTACTCCTCAAGATCTCCCCAACACTCATCTCCAGCTTCCCGTCTCATTGTCCTCACCCACGTCTCTTTTGGCCTTCCTCTACCTCTCCTACCAAGTGCCACCCACCCTGGTGTACCTCGTACTATTCCCTGTCTCCTATACACATGTCCTAGCCACTTCCATCGTGAGAACCTAACATATTCATCGACCGGCTGCACTCCCGTTATTTCTCTAATTCTACTATTTAGTATCCTTTCCCACCACTTAACTCCTAATATTCTTCTAAGTGCTTTGTTTTCAAACACCAAGAATTTATTTTCCAAAGTCACTGTGCTGTACCAAGACTCGTGTCCATAAATTAAGATACTCCTAACCATTACCTTATAAAGTTTGATTTTTGTATGCACAGAAAAATTTTTATTATTCCAAATATTTTTAAGTATTCCCATTGCCTGATTAGCCTTCTTTAACCTTTCCTCGAATTCAAAGTTCAAAGAACCATCCTTGGCTAAATAAGTACCTAAATATTTAAACCTATCAACTTGCTTTACAACCATACCTCCAATTACACATTCCTGCGCTTTTTCCATATCCATATTGATTATTTCAGTTTTTCCACAATTAATAACCAAACCCACCTTGCGACCTTCACTCACCAAACAGTCCAACACTCTCTGCATCTCTTCTGGCCCATCACAAATCAAAACTATATCATCTGCATAATCTAAATCCAAAAGTTTCCTGTTCTCTCCCCAAAGTATACCTGCACCGGTTTCTGTTCCAAAGCGTTTCATAATGTAATCAATGACCAATATAAATAGTAAAGGCGATAGAACACCACCTTGAATTACTCCGGACTTGACTTCAAACGAATCACTCAGACAACCATCAACCATCACTTTACAAAATGTGTCCTCATGCATGTTCATAATGACCCTCACAAACTCCTCTGGTATTCCATAATGTCTCATGATCTTCCCCATAGTCTCTCTCGAAACACTATCAAAAGCCTTTTCAAAATCAACAAAACAAAGACTTAACGGTACTCTCATTTCATTAACTTGCTCCATCAAATGCCTAACTATAAAAATCTGATCACTGCAACCACGTCCCTTTCTAAAACCAGCCTGTTCATCCCTCAGAATACCCTCAACCACCGGCTCCAACCTATTTAACAACACTCTACTAAAAACTTTCAAAGCTATCGATGACAAAGAGATTCCCCTCCAAGTACCACATTCACTCAGGTCTCCCTTCTTCGGAACTTTAACAATTACACCATTCTTCCAAACTGATGGTAGTAACCCCGTCACCCATATCTTATTGAATAGCTTGGTCAAGATCATTATTAATCTATCCCCCTCCACTTTAAACATTTCCGGAAATAAACTATCCTCCCCTGGTGCCTTATTATTCTTTAACTGTTTTACTGCTTTCTCCACTTCTGCAAGCCTCAACTCTCCTGTTTCTATATTTAAATCTTCCTGAGCAGACGGTATATCCTCTTCTGGTGGTATTGGTCTATTAAGAACTGTCTCAAAATGCTCTTTCCATCTATTTTTAATATCTCCATCTTTGGTCAATAATTTTCCTTCCCTGTCTCTAACTGGTATTTCCTTGCGTTTACCGGCATTACCACTCAGTTCTCTAATCGATTCATATGCTATTCTTTGACTCTGTCCATCATTTTTGTTTATTAAGATTTCAGTCTCTGCAAACTTTTCATCCACACATCTTCTTTTATCTCTCCTAGCTAACCTTCTTACTTCTCAATTCAAACTCCAGTACGCAGCTCTTGCTAATTCAATCTCTCGTTCATCAACGCATTGCATCTCACTCCTCAATTTAGCCTCACCTCTCTTTTTTATCATATCCCACGTTTCCTCTGATATCCATTTCTTTCTCCTGAATCTATGTCTCCTTCCAATCGTACATTCAGCAGTCTCATGCAAAACTTTGTTCACATCCTCCCACATCTCATCTACACTTCTCTCCCCCTCTTCCAACGTTTCCAACACCAAAAACCTATTTCTGCATTCTAATCTGAATTCCTCCTTTTCTTCTCCTTCCCTTCTAAGCTTCACAATATCGTATATACCAACACCAGATTTTTCCTTCTTCTGATTTGTAAGTTTAAACCTTATTTTTGCAATGCTGAGTTGATGGTCACTACCAATATCCGCTCCCCGTTTAACATGAACATCTAGCAGAGAACTTCTATGCCTCCTCCTGATAGCGATGTGATCAATCTGATTTTTATATTTTCCACACGGCGACACCCAAGTTGTCTTGTGTATATTGCAATGCTGAAAGAGTGTGCCCCCGATGACTAAGTCATTTGCTAGACAGAAGCTTCCAAACCTCACTCCGTTTTCACTCATCCTACTACCAACTCCCATCTTACCCATACATGCCTCAAATCCCTCATTTGAACAGCCCATTACTGCATTAAAGTCTCCAACGCAGATCAAAACATCATGTCTAGGTACCCTTCCTACTCCTTCTTGCAACTTTTCATAAAATGTGTCTTTCCTTTCATTGAGTGCATCATCAGTAGGTGCATAACACTCAAACAGACTGATGTTGCCATGATTTGATTTAAACCGTGCGTATAACAATCGCTCATCTATAGGATCCCACTCACATAAAGCCTTATTTGCCTTACAACCCAGCAACAATCCTACTCCCTGATAATGCATTCCGTCCTGTCGGCCAGATATCAATAAACGTATACCATCCTCCAAATCCAACTTATCGACTCCAGTTAATCTAGTTTCTGTCAGAGCACAAATATCAAGTCCGTAATTTTGAAAAACCTTCACTAACTCATCGATTTTACCGTCATGATTTAGCGTTCTCACATTCCAGTTACCAATTTTAATTGTATTTTTTACATTAACAAAGGAATTAGATTGTAATTGAGGCAACCGTGAGATTCTTAGCACCCCCTGCCCATTTTAGGGCTGCACGGGACTGGGGGCCATTATTGTTCTTTCAGAGTCCATCAAGGTTTCTTTGGCTAACTTCCTGAACACCTCGCCATTGTGTTGCAGTCGCAGTAGGCAGCTAAATATATATATATATATATTTCAGTTACACAAAGAAAATATATACCCCTATGATTACCACATATTTCTTTCTCCCTTTTCCTGAACAGAGGAACAAGTAAACCTGACTTTCAATCCTCCGGGACCATACCTTATTTCCATACCAATCTCCATATCTTCCATATTCATTCCATCAATATATCTCCCCTTCTAATTAAACATTCTCCACTCACTCCATTATGTCCTAGGGTTTTTCCCATTTTTTTACTTTCTTCTTTGCACAAATACTTCCATCCTACTGATCTCTTCCTCCGACTTGCCTCTCTTCTCCCAGCGATTCTTGAACGATTTACAAATACCGTACTTTGGTTTTCTTTATTCAACATTGTATGGAAAAGTTTTTCTGGACAATAGAAATGATATTAACAACAAGGTAACATGATAATTGCCTGGGCCTATGGCAGGACTGTAAAGTGTATTTAAACAAAATTCACGTCATTCAACTGCTTCATGCAAAGGCAAGGATAGAATATACGTCTTTTTGGTTAGCAGCCAACTTTTGTAACCACTCAGTCACTGTCTCCCCAAGTCACCCAGTAAGGCCGTTGGTTGTTGCTGTTTAAAGATTTTCCTCTGCTGTGCAGAGGATCGGGCCTTATATCAGCCCGGTCAGTGGGGTTTGGCTGTTGCAAGTTGTCCTCTGGCGGTCATCTCTGCCACCTACCTGGGTCCCCAAGTGGGCAGCCCAGATGTCCGTCCGGACAGCCCGACAACCTACCAGAGGACTCGCTGGGCACAGGGAGCAATGAGGCCGTTGGTATTCTGGCGACTCAGATGTAATGTTACTGAAAGATTCCTCGTTGCTCAGTGGAGAACATGATCTCGAACAATTTCTGGCTGTGTATGCTTTTTGCCTTGCCTAATGATGGCCCTTCGGTGGGTATAGACCAGATGAAGAAGAGCAGACAGCTAATAGCCTATTCAGCTGGCTCCTATATTTCTTGATAAAACATAATTTTGATTGACTTATTTACTAAGTTTTGTCTTTTCTTCAAATAAACACAGTATCTGTGTATAATCTGCACTGATAATAACTGACCATGTAAATTTGACTTTTTTTTTTTTTTTTTTTTTTTACCAATAACATTGTCTGTAAGCTATATTTTTCCTTGCTTAATCATGTGCCGCTGTTTACTTCGTTATACTTGACCTCAGAATCACTCCATATATTTTCTTTATTTGGCTGTGATAACAGTGTATGCTTTACTGTACGTGACTTCAGTGCCAATCTATAATTTTTCTTTACTTGAACGTGGCACAACTGCAATATATAAACTCAGAGTACCTAGCTATATATTTTTCTTTACTTGAACCTGCTGTCACTGTATGCAGCACTATACAGGACCTTTGTGACAGTCATTACTGATGCTTTTTACCTGAGCGTGATATTACAGCATGTTCCACTATATACTGAATATACCGCCTCAGTACCATCAACTCCATTAATTTCATGTCGCTATGTGTAAATAAATTCTCAAACCCACTTTTATTTCAGGTTATACTGCCTTGCACCTCGCATCACTTGATGGACCAACGAATATCGTGAAGCTTTTGCTTGATGCAGGTGCTGATCCAAACACGGGACCACCAGTGGGTAAGTGCTTTAATTTAACAACCAAATAAAAATAAATTTTTGGTAATACAATTCTGTGAAGTGACATGAATATCTTAATAAACCTTCTGTTTTCTAGGGTTTTATATAAAACCATGATGAGGTTATATATACGGGGTAGAGAGAGAGAGAGAGAGAGAGAGAGAGAGAGAGAATGTCGTGTTTCGTCAATACATGTTCGCTTTACAACAGACTGCCAGTATGTATTCCGCCTACAGTCAAGCGATTCCATACAACCCTGGTGGCCACATGTGTATTCATTGTGTTAGGAAGGTATTACTTACAACCTCTTGAACCTGTTAAATGTTTTCATTTGCTTGTCTCTAACTCGGTTTGACAAGATTAGTCACGTTAGGAGAAGAGTTTTGTACTAATCTAGAGGAGCTTGGGTTTATATGGAGTTAAAGACACTATATTAGTCCTTTCACAGATTATATCTGACTTTGATTTTATTTTCTAGACAACAAAGTAATCTGTGAAACTCCTCCAAGGCAAAAGGTTAATATGACCCAAACGGTCCTTGAAGATGAAGATTATTATATTTTTGACAAAGAACAAATGATTTTATTAGCCAGGTAGCACTCAAAGACTTAAATATGACACGATATTCCCTTAAGCAGTCCTTTATCTGTGTTGTGAAACACACTTGGAAGAGAGAGGTGCATTCCTACTTCTCTTTGCACATAAAAAAATTACTTTGTGGCAGACTCCACCATACTAATTATGTCAAACCTATAGCAGCCATAGTACCGGGACTCACCCATAGCCCTCGTATTGGCTGAACTGCAAATCCTATTTCCAAATGTTATTTCCTCTACCATGCCCTAACGCACACACTTATACCCAGCCCAATCCATTCCTCTAAGGCTTCTCTGTCCACCTCATTATAACAACGATTACCACTTCTGCATTCAGATCTTCCACACCAGCAGTTGTGGATTTTTGGAATGCAGAAGTGGCCATGTGGAGAGGATGGAGGGTGAAAGACTGACGAAGAGAGTGTATGTGAGTGAGGTGGAGGGGGAAAGAGGGAGGGGGAGGCCGAGGATGAGATGGAGAGATGGGGTGGAGAGGTATATGAGAGAGGGGGGTGTGAGTTGGGAGCAGGGGAGTGAAATGGCGGGGGACAGGGTGACTTGGAGGCGATTTGTTTGTGGCCACCCCAAACGGGATTGAGGCGTCTGGGAATAGATAGATAGATAGATAGAAGTGGTAATCATTGAATGCAGAAGTGGCTCCCCTTTCAAAAAAGCCTAAAATAAATATTTTCAAAAAATACCCACCTCTCTCTCTCTCTCTCTCTCTCTCTCTCTCTCTCTCTCTCTCTCCTCCTAATATGTGCTCTATACACACTATGTTTCAAATCTGTACTGACAAACATTTATGGCAAAGCAATCAGAGATATGTCTACAACGTTTCATTAACAAACGCTTAGTAATTAAGATTCAGACATTATCAGTCCTGCGACGCAGGATGGTAACATTATCAGCTACTTGCCCTCTACTGTTGCACGTAGATTCTACCTGTGTACTGTTGCACGTAGATTCTGCCTGTGTACTGTTGCATGTAGATTCTACCTGTGTACTGTTGCACGTAGATTCTGCCTGTGTACTGTTGCATGTAGATTCTGCCTGTGTACTGTTGCACGTAGATTCTGCCTGTGTACTGTTGCATGTAGATTCTACCTGTGTACTGTTGCACGTAGATTCTACCTGTGTACTGTTGCACGTAGATTCTACCTGTGTACTGTTGCACGTAGATTCTGCCTGTGTACTGTTGCATGTAGATTCTGCCTGTGTACTGTTGCACGTAGATTCTACCTGTGTACTGTTGCACGTAGATTCTACCTGTGTACTGTTGCACGTAGATTCTACCTGTGTACTGTTGCACGTAGATTCTGCCTGTGTACTGTTGCACGTAGATTCTGCCTGTGTACTGTTGCACGTAGATTCTGCTGTCTATTGTTGCACGTAGATTCTACCTGTCTACTGTTGCACGTAGATTCTGCCTGTCTACTGTTGCACGTAGATTCTGCCTGTGTACTGTTGCACGTAGATTCTGCCTGTCTACTGTTGCACGTAGATTCTGCCTGTCTACTGTTGCACGTAGATTCTGCCTGTCTACTGTTGCACGTAGATTCTGCCTGTCTACTGTTGCACGTAGATTCTGCCTGTCTACTGTTGCACGTAGATTCTGCCTGTCTACTGTTGCACGTAGATTCTGCCTGTCTACTGTTGCACGTAGATTCTGCCTGTCTACTGTTGCACGTAGATTCTGCCTGTCTACTGTTGTGCGCGCATTCTGCCTATCTTTGTGCGTGTCTGAAACAATTCCCTCAAAACTGTTTGATGGATTTCAGTGATCCTTTCCAGGTGGATTTTTATGTTTATCCAAAATTCTTCCACTATATAAAATTTTCTAACCATGAATTTTAGGGGGTCAGCCCCTCATCAAATAAAATAATCAATAGTAGTGAATGGAGGACAGACATGGCTTTAATATCTTAGTACGGATTGTACAATGGTCTGTAATCCATCATGCGATAATTGAGGAGTATGACCTACTAGGGATTCTAGGGGAGTCAGCTCCCTACCAAAAATAAAAGCAATCATAATTAGGAGGAAATTTTGTACGAAGCTTCCCTGGTGAGCTGCTCTGGTTACTCTGTCTTCATTATATAGTCTACAGTTTTCCAAACATAATTTTTAGTGCGGTCAGTCCCCCCTAACGAATGTCAAAATTCTCTGTAGTGAAAGGAGTGAAACTGTGGCATTGATAGTACAGGCTGTACAATAGACTCTTATCCATAATACTACGAGTATATTTGAGAAGCATGACACCCCCCCTCCCCATGATTCTTGGTGAGTCAGCCCACTCCCAAAAATGCAAACGATCAGAAATAGCGGAAAGATTTCAAGGAAACTTCCTGGGTGAGCTCTTTTGATTACTACGAAGGTCTTCACTTATATCCAAGTTTCCAGACATGACTTTTCTGGGGGTCAGTGCCCCTGACCAAACTAAACATTAATTTTCAAATTGTGAGAGGAGGGCGGATACTGCTTTGATATCTTAGCATATGTTGTGTATTGGACTTTCATTCGCAATGTGATACTTGGAGAGCGTAAGCCCCAGTGACTCTTGCAGGTCAGCCCCCCCAGAAAATAATAACGACCAGAAATAGGAAGTGAGCACATGGATTTCAATGATACTGGCATACATATCGAACAACTGGGTATGCAGTTTGTTTTCCTGAATGCCCAGGAGGAAACTGCACACCCACTTTATAATTAATTGTGCATTATCAGTGTAGCAAACTCAGCAATGTCACAAACCTCCAAATACAAACATTGCCTTGTAGTCCAGGGGCATGTGTAACAAAATCGCACTCCGTGGGATTTTAAATGAAGGGAAGGAATGACTACCTGGAATACATTGCTAATATGGTCTACTACCTCGCACTACCAGGTGTTTTGGCTGAATTTGTGGCAGAAGGCCTGTGTGACGTCATTAGTCCAAGATGGCCACCGCTAAGGAGATGTGCTCAGATTTTCATCAACAACTCGTTTCAGAGTGGTCCTTTGAAAATTTTTCATAATTAGTAATTTGTTCAGAATAAAAAAATGAACAAAAAAATACAGAAGCTATATATTCGTATCTCTCATACTTTACAAGATATAAGCAATTATTTTGGTTTTCCACAATACATATTTCATCTGTTGTTGCATTTCCATCAATGGCTAAGTCCAGAGTTATCATATGAAAAATGTGTTTAGAAAACAGTTTGCTCAGCATAAAAAAAGGAACAAAACAAAATATGATCAAATTTTTCATATCCTATCTTTGACAAGATATAAACATTTATATTATACTCTGCATAGCACACACTCTCAATTGTTGAAATATTAAACATTAGGATTTCCAATGCACAATGGAATATACTGAGTATTAACCCGCCCTGTCCCGTCGACGTATGGGTATGTTGCAATGATTTGCATTTGCCAGTCCCGGCGACGTACCGGTACGTCGTGCAATTGCAAGGTCCCTAATTTGCACAATTGTCATTTTTCGCGCGTGATTTTTCGTACGTATACATGGGACACCTTCCTCTATTCCTCTACAAGATGCCAAGCAAGGACAATGCCTTACACCACATAAGCTCCCCCCTCCCCCCCTCATGCCATTGTCTCGGCAATTCACCTGTTACCAGTGACCTGGCCAGTAAAGATATTCAGGGCCAGAGTGATTCCCCAATCGATGACAATGTGGAGGACAAAGTTTACATAGCATTAGAAGAAGAAACAGAAATAATGATCAGGTAATGTGGCAAACAAAGGTCAGGTATGGTGATGAGTTAGTGAGTGAAACAATGCTTATAATGCCTATATTACTGCTTGAAAACCAATATACTCTCATACTACATATAAATTCGTACCAAGTAAATAAATAAATACCGTTTATGAGTTGTGTGAAATAGTTACCCTCCCATAGAACTCGTTTTCTTTGGTGCCAGCATGTTAGAAAACCCAGTCAGGTAAGGAGGAACTCCTACCTGGACTGAGTATTTTAAACCTCAGGTGAGTGATTTCTCTATGAATTTTCGATGTTTCTCACCAAAAGTGGAGGTTTTAGCCAAAAAAAAAAAAATCGAAAATACCTCGGGATTGGGGGATGTCGGAGGTGCGGAAAACCTCGGGACGTGATGGGTTAAACTGAAACAAAATCATGGAATGTAAAGAAAACCTTAATGTTTTAAAACTCATCATGAGTCACATAGGTGAGTTTCATCTTCATCTTCATTTTCACTGTTGTTACATAATTCTTTATCACTACCACACCTGCACAGTTCTGTACATCTCAGCGACTGGTTTCGACATTTGCAATGCACAGTACATTGCCCCTTTAGACATGAACATCTCACAAGCAGAAGGACTGATTCTGGTGCACAAGGAAGGAGACATCTAACAGGGGTGTAATTGTGCTTCATCATCTCCCATCCAAAATGTGATGGGTCTGGCAAATTTGGGTGAGGTTGATCAGCACGTTTCCATTCCATCACCTGGTAATGGGCTCTTAAAATGTATGGTGTTAAAGCTGCTCTTGTTGGGGGAAGGTTTGCACTCTGTGTCTTTTTTGGGGAACATATACCATCGGAGTTCACCAATGTTTGCAGTCTTTGTTTCTGGTATGTAGACTTGACAAATGAACTTCTAAATCAACTGTTCATCATCCTTCGTAAATTTTTCTTGGCACCGAAGTCTTCCCAAAGAAGCTAGGACATCTGCATCTGAAGTCTGGAAGGCTTTCCAGAAAGATGCTTTTCCTTTTCTTGCCAAACACCCAGTAACATCACAGCCTGACAGAGCATGAAGACCTAATAATGCCTTCACCTTTTCTGAACCCAAGCGGGAACGCATACCGTTGACATCTATCTTTCTTCTGTTTGGTCCAACACCTGTCACAAACATCGTGTCAGATGGGAAAAACTCTGACCACCAGAGTGAAAGTACAAACACATCGATGTCAGGTGAAAAAATATGGAGGGTAGTAGCATCATGATGTGAGGCATAAAGGCAGTGAAGAATTAATTTCGTATCAGCCTCCTCATCTGCAGATCTGTCACATCCTTTCCATCTGCTGATTTTGCTTCATTTCTCCAACTAGCCACCAGATTTCTTTTCATCGTCTTTGCAAAAATTATTGCTTTATCTGAGAGATATTCTGTTAACTCATCTTTTGTTTTAGAATGAGATAGAAGAGTTTTCATGCTAATGTTTGTGATATTAGTGCTGTCAGTTATTCTGAACTCAATAGGTGTTGTTTTTCCAGCTCTTTTCCTTCGCATGGAGTTCTAGAGTGAATTTTCAAGGTAGGTATCAAAGAGTGAGTGAGTTTCATCATATTTCAGCAAAGTGGGTTTCAGCTTGTTGCAAAATTCAATTGCTAAGCCATGGCATGTCTTCACATCTGATGTTTTTGTCAGTTTTTGTCACTCTGCCATTCCATCAAGGACAGCGACAGTACATGACCTAGAGCTGCTCTGCTCTGGCACACATGGTTCATCCACAGTACCAACTGAGGAAGTCTCTGTCAGATCTTTAGGGTACACTAAGTGTTGCTCTTCCAGAATCTTCATTAAATTGCTCTTGTTTGTAGGTAAAATCATTGTTCCATCTAAGTTAAACATTGACAGAGGCACTGCAGTGAACTCATACTTACTAAAGCATTCATTTAGAACTATGTCAGTGCGACTTCTCGATGCAATTAGCAGGCGTGTGAAAAGTTCACGATCTGCCTTCAGCTGGACAATGGTGTCTGACACTTTTGTCTTCACAGTCTTGCGTGCATTTTTACAGAGATGAAGTCCTTCTTTTTTCATGGGTGCCCACAAGCTGCAGCTGTCTGATTCGATCCGATTTCTCTTGAAGTTGTTGTGCAGTTCACATCCTTTTTTGTCATTTCTGATGTGTCTCTTTCAATTACTTTATCAAAAACATACTTTGTATGAATATTAATGAGTTCATTTCCATCATATGTCACTGGATTAGTAGATGTGGTGAGACTAGTGTACAAGCGGGCTACATCTTGCTGTTGGCGTTTCGCTTTGGATCCTGTTAGGTCATGATGTTTTGACCGTTCATAATCTGTGATGCCAAACATATTCTTTGCTTCTGAAGCAAGCCTTGCCAACTCAGGAGAGGTTAGAAAGAATGGCATCAGAGCCTGTTTCTTTTGTGTTATATTCACCAACCCACCAAGTACTTTCATTGCCCTGTTTTCCTGTTCAAGAGCTTCAACTGAACCTAAAGCACAAAAAGGCACTCTCGTTTTGTGAACTACCCGGTTTCCTTTCTTGGTCTCATTCCACAGGTCTGGCTGTTTGCTTTCTAGCTGTTTCATATCTGATATGTACCAAGCTATCATACTTGAGTAGTTCGTCAAATCAAGGGCAAAAAAATACTTCACAAACTCTTCCAATGATACCAGATGTAACTCCCAGTTTGCAGTCCGAACAGATCTAATGAACATAAGCATTGTATCCACCATATGCACATACTGAAGAGTCACTCTGAATGTTGGTTTTTCCCCTTATTCTTTAGTCTCAAATGCCTCCATTTTTGCCGGCACATTCAAATCTGTCAGGATCTTTACAGTATCATTGTGGGTAGATTTCACTTCTTTGGAGTCATTTCCTTCCAAAATATGAACTATCTTCTCAAGCTCAAGTTCCAACCTTTCTTTGATTTCAGGAAGCAGTTTGTAAAACTCATCAATGTAGCATTTGAAAAGGGCAAGTTTCAGTGTTATATGTACTTCAATGTCTCTTCTTACACATTTCCCTGCTAGTATTTTAGATACAGTGTTGCCATCATACAGTAAGGTTAGGGTAGAATCAAACCCTGTTCCGTCCAAAAATGGAACAGAGTTAGAAACAGTAATAAATCATGGAAACAAAAAATGAGTGGAAACCAAAAAATGCAAAAATTTTCGTGATAAACTTATGGAATTTGAATTTTATAAACAATAGGAAAAAATAATGGAATATTGCACTTTATGGGTTATTTTCCTCTTTTTTATGCTGAGCAAACTATTTTCTAAACACATTTTTCATATGATAACTCTGGATTTAGCTATAGATGGAAATGCAACAACAGATGAAATATGTATTGTGGAAAACCAAAATAAATGTTTATATCTTGTAAAGTATGAGAGATACGAAAATATAACTTTTGTGCTTTTTTGTTCATTTTTCTATTCTGAACAAATTACTGCTAATGAAAAATTTTCATAGGACCACTCTGAAACGAGTTATTGATGAAAATCTGAGCACATCTCCTTAGCAGTGGCCATCTTGGACTAATGATGTCACACAGGCCTTCTGCCACAAATTCAGCTAAAACACCTGGTAGTGCGAGGTAGTAGACCATATTAGCAATGTATTCCAGGTAGTCATTCCTTCCCTTCATTTAAAATCCCACGGGATTACATAAGCCCCTGGACTATCAGAAATGCTCATCACACCTGTCTTAACCCGTTGCATCCCATTGACATACATAGGCACTTGAACGTTTTGTCACTGTGACTCCCGTTGATGTTTATAAACGTGCCGCAATTGCAAGGTCTGTCATTTGCACATTTCGTGCGTGATTTTTGGTACGTATACATGGGACACCTTCCTCTACTCGAGGCCAGGTGGGGACAATGCCTTACCCCGCGTGACCCCCTCCCCCCCCCTGCACGCCACTATCTCAGTAACTCACCTGTTTCCAGTGACCTGGCCAGTAAAGACATGTTGCACCATGGTATGAAATTCAGGGCGAGAGTGATTCCCTGATCGATGACAATGTGGAGGACAAGGTTTATGTTGCGTGAGAGAAAGATTCAGTCAGAAGTGGTGATCATGTAATGTTGCCAAAAAAGGTGTGGTATGTAGTACTAGTAGTAGTAGTTGTTCCCTAGGCAGTCTGGCTGAAAAGCCTCAAGTCCCTTAGGGAGGCCATGGCCGAGACCGGGCTTTCCCACAGAGCTCTCAAAGAGTGTATGTTGTGTTGTTGGCGTAGGTGATTGTGTGCAATGCAGTCTTCCATAATGTGCTTAATAGTATGGGGTGCTGTGTTGCATCCTGGACAGGCATCAGCGACAGAGTTATCCAGCTTCTTCTGGTAGCTTAAGAGGGCTGGATGATGCCCACATCTCAGCCTGGCCAGGTGGACCCTGTCCTCACGAGTAAGATAGGATTCAGAAGGATGGATGTCAGGAGGCCGTGCATGCAGCTGTGTGTTGTCTTTAAGTGACTGAATGGAGCAGCGAGTGATCTGGGTGTGGATATGCTTCTGGAAGCTGGTCTGAAGTGGGCGAGGGGGAAGAGATGACAGTATTTGTGTATGGTATTATGTGCTGGGTGTTGTTTTGATGTTCCTTGGTGTGGGTGGATGTGCTGCCATGTACTGTAGTGGATGTTGTGGGTTTGTGGAGGCTGCAGCAAGAAACTGGGTGCCTCTCATGTCTAGGTGATCCTTGACTTTGAGGACTTTGGTTTCTTGATGTAGGTGGTCTGTGGGTGTAGTAGCTGTGCAGCCTGTGATTATTTTTAGAGCCTTGTTCTGTATGGTCTGTAGAGTGTTGTAGTGTGTTTTGATGAGGTTAGAAGCCCAGGCAGGGCTTGCATAATTCATCGCTGAACGTATGTATTGTTTGAATACTGTGGTGGTGGTTTCTTTGTTGTGTCCGAATGTTGTATGGGCAAGTGACCTCAAAGCATTGAGTTATGGTGTTATTTTATTTTTAATGTTTGTGATGTGTTGTTTAAATGACATTGATGTATTGTATGTTACACCAAGGATTTTAGGTGTCTGTGTGTGTGTGTGTGTGTGTGTGTGTGTGTGTGTGTGTGTGTGTGGTAGGGGAGTGTTGTTTATGGTGAGGTGTGGGATGTGACTGTGTTCTGCTGTCCAGTTTGTGAGAACGGTCACTGTAGATTTGGCTGGGGCTATTTTGAGCCTGGTTGTGGTGAACCATTCGTGTAGTGTGTTTAGGTAAGGTTGAATGATGTGTGCACCTGTGTTTGCATTTTGGTGCGTACATGTCAGTGTTATATCATCTGCCTAGGAAGCTATGTGTATCTGTGGTGTGTGGGGTGTGGGTACGTCGTGCATGTATAGCTTAAAGAGTGTAGGGGACAAAACTGATTCTTGGGGGACGCCGTTTGTGAAGTTTCTGATGTTAGAAGACTGACCGGCAAATGTTACGTGTGCACATCTGCCTGCTAAGTAGTTTGCCAGCCATCTTTTTGTGTTATTGTGCATGTTTGTGTTGAGTATTTTGTTTGTGAGGTTGTGGCGGGGGATGGCATCAAAAGCTTTGCTAATGTCCAGTGTGATTAGGAGTGTTCTGTGTGGTGGCCTAGCTGAATTCATGTCATCGAAAACTCTCTGTGTAAGGTCTGTGAGAAGGGTGTTTGTGGAGTGTAGTGGCCTAAAGCCATGTTGTGACTGGGCTAGGGGAATGTGAGGTGTGACTAGTTGTAGTACCAGTCGTTCAGTGACTTTAGAGGGGGTGCAGAGGAGTGTGATGGGACAATGTGAGGAGGGTAACGTGGGGTCTTTGTTGGGTTTAGGGATAGTGATGATATTGCCATGCTTTCAGACGTTGGGTATTATGTTATGTGAGTACAGTAGCTGTAGTGTGATATGTTGGTGAGTGCTTGTATGCCTTGTGGTCCTAGGTGTTTAAGGTGAATGTTGCTTATGTTGTCTGGTCCACAGGCAGCTGAGTGCTTGAGGTTGTTAATGATGTGCTTTGTCTGGTTGTAAGTAAAAGGTGCATAGTCTGGGTCTGTCGGGAACTGTCTCTTACGTCGGATGATACGTCGGTCTTCAGGATGGGGATTTAGATGGCTGACTTGTGAATAGTGATTGATGAGAGTGTTTGCTTGTTTTTTGTTTGAGGGCATGGTGTCTGTTGTGATGGCAGCGTGTGATTGTGTGGTGTTGCTGTTGGAAAGTGTGATGCTGTTTAATGTTTTGTAGAGTCTGCTGATGTTTGTTTTGTGGTCAAGTGTTTGGAGGTAATTTTTCCAGTTTAGTGTTTGCTGTTTTGATATTTTATTGTTTATTTGGGTGTTGAGTTATTGTATTTGTTGTACGGTGTCTTCTGTATGGGGTGTTGGAGAGTGTCGCAGTGTGTCCCGTTGTCTGATGAGGCCTTGAATTTCTGGTGTGAAGTTGGGGTTGTGTCTCTTTCTGTTGCCTGTAGGGATGTGTCTTTTGTCTGCGTTTTGTATAATTGTATTGAAAGTGTGCACAGCGGTGTTGATGTTTGTGATGGGTGTACTGGTTAGTGTTTCGAAATGTTGTTCTGTTTCAGTTACAAAGGCCTCCCGGTTGGCTCTCTTATAATTAGTGTATGTGTGTTTGTGGCCAGCTGGGGTGATTCTGGTTTTGGTAGTGATGATGATTGGGATGTGATCAGAACCTAGGGTTTTGGCCACTCTCCATGATGTAGTGGGGGCGAGGTTTGGGGAGTAGAAGGTGATGTCTGGAGATGATGGGAGGAAGAGGGCTTGGTGTGGGATATGGGTATGTTGGTCTAGATTGTTAAGTATGAAGAGATGATTTGTCTGGGATTGTAGTACCAGCCCTCTGTTTGTGTCAGGGTTGTTGACATGCCAGGCCGACGACCTTGCGTTGAAATCACCACCCAGGATGATGTTGGGTATGTTAGTGATGTGGTGTATCTGTGGAGAGTAATTGTGTGGTACTGTGGGGGACGATTGGGGGGGAATGTATGTGTTAGCGATTGTTAAGTGTGATTTGTTGCCAGTTCGTATTTTAATTGATTGTATTTCTGTTGTGGTGTCATGTGGGGGGAGAAGGGACTTTGTGTGTGCACTTGTATCTGCAAAGTTGATGGATTTGTGTACCAGGGTGATGAGTCCACCGCCACCGCCGTCGGCCCGGTCTTGTCGAATGATCGTGAAGTTATGAAATGTTGGTGTTTTCTGTGCTCTGTGTAGTTTTGTTTCTCGTAAGATGGCAATGTGTATGTTCTGTTGTTTGATGAATTGTGTGAGTTCTTGTTTTTTGGTGTTTATGCCATCTATGTTTAACTGAAGGATGTTTATGTTGTGTGTGCGATGTGTGTTGGCTGCTGCAGCACGGGGGGGAGGTGGTGTGGGTGGAGGGGAAGGGGTAGGAGGAAGTTGTGATGAAGGTATGGAGGTAAGGTGTGGTATGTTGATGTGTTTGGTGAGTGAAACAACGCTTATACCTCCTATATTACTGTGTGGAAACCAAAATACTCTTGTACTACATATAAATTCGTACCAAATAAATAAATATCTACCTAATCTGAGTGGTTTGGAATAGCTACCCTTCCCATAGAAAATAATTTCTCTGGGGCCAGGCCCCATAGAACACGCAGCCAGGTGAGGGTATCTCACCTGTACTGGCATTTTTAAGCTCAGGTGAGCGATTTCTCTATGAATTTTCGATGTTTTTCTTAAAAAGCGGAGGTTTTAGGAAAAAAGAAAAAACGATAATCTCCCGGGATTGGGGAAGGTCATTGGTGAAAAATTTGCCAGGATGGGGCGGGTTGAGATATATTGGAAGGCTACTGAAATAGCTTTTTAGAAGCGATGAAGATTACCAGCGTAACAGCAACCTACCTAACGACTTTAGCAGCCAACATTTTCACACATGACCATTCTGTGAGAAAATGTAAATATCGTGGCTAATGCTGAGGTCAGCAGTTCAAGCACTGGTATTCGTTCCCCCTTCCCCCAGCTGTCTGTCACCGTCTTTGGTCGCAATGCGGTGTTTCGGTATGTTTGTTTTGAGTATTGGTTACACATGTATCGAAACGTACGGTTACCTCCACTTCTAACGAGTACAGCGGGTGGTGTGTTTGGTGAAATGTGGCACCACGGTGTTTGTTTACGTCGTAGTAATGGTAAGTGAATGGGCAGACCCGGCAGAGCTTTCCCTCCGCTATATATCTAGTACCCACAGATACAATGCTCTATCAAGTCATACTCTGTCTGCAAATACAAGTGTCTGCCACGTATGTATAGTGGAAGGTAGGGAGAAAAACAAATAGCAATGCCATTGGATCCCATTGTTGCTCTGACAGGAGATGACTGTGAGGCGAGGTGGAACAGAGGGGAAGGGGGACAGGTAATGGGGGCGCATGTATCGACACTTTGTCGTGTTTCGTTTAGAATAATGCAGGGTGTGATTATACAGATATTCCGAGGTGATCTGTAACTCATTATGCAATAACGTGTGTTGGATGAATGATGGAGTCTCAGTGTTCGTCATACTATGTGGTGAGCAACTGTAATGGAGCATAAATGTTAGGCGTGATGCCCGGTGCCTCGAAACGTGGTTCACCTGAGTCTAGTAAGTGTGCGACTCAACTGCCGTAACACTTTTGTGGCTGAACCATGGTGGCCATAAATGATTCATGATTATGCATGTGACACAATGGTCATGTCATGTTGTGCATCATCCAGTCTTTTTTTTTTTTTTTTTTTTTTTTTTTTTTTTTTGAGGAAAAACAATCATTATATTCTCAAACCATGGTATAAGTACTCTAGATGTTCTGTTGCATAGGATTATAGCTACTTTGAGTGTTGGACAGCTAATGGCTTGTTGTGCGAAAATGT
This sequence comes from Coenobita brevimanus, assembly GCF_032717465.1. Classification (NCBI taxonomy): domain Eukaryota; kingdom Metazoa; phylum Arthropoda; class Malacostraca; order Decapoda; family Coenobitidae; genus Coenobita; species Coenobita brevimanus. Next base: position 1,757,097 of record NC_136997.1, read on the forward strand.
TTTGTAGTCATCATGCTGATGGATCACGCGGAGGTTATGAGATATTGTATTTGCATAATGAATGCATACCTTGTATTATAATAATTGAAATAACGGTATTATGGATGTTCAGTCCATAGATGATGTCGCTTTCTTCGAGGTGCTATTTCAACATCCACAAACATTGATCATCGTATATTGTACTCTCTTTAAAACATTGATGCATTAGTTTTCATACAAGTATTACACATTCAGGCCCTCCTTAGCTGCAGACGCATTATACTGTTTAATCGTGTGTCTACACTCACACACTGTTCATCCAGAGGGAGCAATATATCTTTACCATCCATGTCTGTCCATTTTCTGCCATTATAACACAAGGTTTCAGTATGTTGCCACGGCCACACAAAATATATCGGTGCTGCTGGGAATGTAAAATTGCGTATAGTCTACTTGTCTTTGTGCAGGGAGTCTGGTAATACACTTCACAGACTTATTCTCACTCATGCCAAGATAGCAGCCAAAGTCGCGGTTTTGGTGACTATACTGACTGACCATTGAACACTCTTTCACCTCCAAGCAATCTGAATGAGGTCCTGTTTTCAAGCAATAGAAACATTAAGTCGTGCAGTGAACAACGCAGTTTTATATGTTAAGTAAGGAGTGTTTTATGCACCGTGTCATCATACAGGCTTATACAGTATAACACAGCCAATGATAAGCTGGACCTACGGTGGGATAAAGGCTGAGTGCTGCTGGTGTGTACAAGTAAACGTAAGCAGCATTGGTGCACCAGCACCTGGATGGTAAAACCCAACCACCGCGCTTTATGCAAAATACCCACGGGTTCTGAAGCTGCCCCACGTCATCCAGTAGATTTACACAAGGTCGTTGATAAGACTGCACTCTCGTCGTAGTGATGCGATATCATAAGGAAGTCAATATCAGGTGTCGTTACCCATTATACGAGGAAGGGCCGGAGTTGTGTGTGTGTGTGTGTGTGTGTGTGTGTGTGTGTGTGTGTGTTAAAAAGATTTAAAAAAAAAACCCTCCCCCTTTTCAACTTTCTGGGTACGCCACTGAGGATGATATTTTAGAACTTATTCAGGGGCATATTGGTCAGATCATCACAGAAAGGCAGAAAGGTAAGACAGGTTGTGTAAAGAACCAAAAAATACGCATGTTATTAATGGATTTGAAAAGCCTCTATGACAAGGTGAAGATAATGAATTATGAAATTATCATTTGTATGATGTGCTACAAATGAAGTTTGAAGAGAAGTGTGAAAGGGTAGATGCATATCTGACTGACTGAGTTTCAGTGGAGCAATGAAACAAGACTATGTCACGTTCTTATGATTATCCAATATTGATATTGAAAGACAGGCTCAAATGGACAAAACAAATGCAATGGGAAAGGGGAGTGGCATGAGTAAAGATTGCTGTGTGATGGAGTATGTATAATCTAACGTGAGCAAATTATTGTGCGCTGCTTCCTGTTAGTGACTTTTTTTTTTTTTAAGAATGTTTTAGTATCATGCGAGTGCCTGTGAACATTGAACAGTCAAAGTAAATGTAGAAAAAAAAATCATGATTGCCAACATTCCCAAATAAATGCACGATGGTCTCCACACACCAACACTGTATTGATACATTTATGTGCAAATTGCCTTCATGGTTATTGAATACACAGGAACATAGGACTGCAAAATTTGTGTTTATATGGTCAGATAATTGACCTAATAAATCCATCTAAAATGTACAAATGAAAGAAAAGAACAGAAAAAAAAGGGTACCTAGAGAAAAAGGCTCAGGGAATATGCGTGCCACCTTCGAAGCTAATTGGTGGAGAAATAAGGAAATTGCATCAAGCTGAATAGTATTTGGAAGAATAAGAAAAGAAAAAGAAAAGATGAAGAAGAAAACACAAAAAGGAAGAAAAATAAGAGGAGATGAAGATAAAGCCCGGGGGAGGGGGCCATTGCTACTCTCCACGCTGTAGTACTGATACTCGTGAAGTGGTGGATGTAGAGAAGAAAATAGTTGTGCTGTTTAGTGAAGGGTCACGAACTGGTGGGAGGATTTTTAAGTATTCTGGTACAATACTAGACGCCAGACCCTCTCCATGTACACAAGGTGATCGTTAGAATTTACCCTTCCCCAGACCGGCGAGGCTCAAATGGGTGAAGGAAGTGGAGTGCACGTTAAAGTGGCAACGTGTTAATGTCAATGTCTGTGTGTCGTTAAGTCTGTGTATAACACTGGTAGGAAACTGGGTGCAGATATATGCTGAACCATGAAAAACACTCCACCAATACTTGCTCCTCATATTCATCATAGCAGAAGCTCGAACTCTGGACATGGAGTCACATTCCTATGTGTTTCTTATATATATATATATATATATATATATATATATATATATATATATATATATATATATATATATATATATATATATATATATATATATCTCCTCCCTGGGGAAGGGGGGATAGAATACTTCCCCAGTATTCCCTGCTTGTCGTAAGAGGCGACTAAAAGGGACACTTTTATCTACATTCTTTTTGCTCTCTTTCTTTCCCTTGTACTTTGTCCAAATCCTCTGCATTTTACCTTCATTTAGTTAATTTCCTCTCTCCACTGTCTGGTTCCTGCGAGCCACTGGCATTGGCTCCAGGTTAAAATAGTTTACTGCCTAAGAAATCTTGATGAACTCTGGTGACGAAGCAATGGCCCTCAGTTCCGTGCAGCCCTTAAGTGGGCAGGGGGTGCTAAGAATCCCACGGTGTAAAAATAAGTTCATAAATCCAAAAAGAACCTTAAGAATAGGAAACTGGAATGTTCGAACTCTCAATCAGGCTGGTAAAATGGAAGAACTTATTTCAGTGTTCAAGGAATACAAGATGGATATTTGTGCTCTTACAGAAAAAAGGATGCTTGGAGTTGATAAAATGAATTTGGAAGATGGTATTACTATGTTGGTTTCTGGTAGGAGTGATGGAAGTCATTACCAAGGAGTAGGCTTACTGCTGAGTAGAGATGCTTGCAAGGCACTATGTGAGTTTGAACCAATTAATGAGCGCTTGCTTTATGCTCGCTTAAAATCTGACCATGGTAATATCAGTATGGTTGTAGGGTACGCTCCGACAAATGAGGCTGCTGATGAAATGAAGGATGACTTTTATGAGAAGCTGCAGGATGTAGTGAATAGAGTGGCAAGACATGATGTGTTAGTTTGCATTGGTGATTTTAATGCGATTGTTGGCAGTAGTAGGGATGGCTTTGAAGATTGTATGGGTAAGGAGGGTGTTGGTATAAGAAACGAAAATGGGGTGCGACTTGCAAGCTTTTGTTTGGCAAATGACCTTATAATTGGTGGAACTATCTTTGAGCACAGAAAAATACATAAGACTACTTGGATTTCACCATGTGGTAAATATTGTAACCAGATTGACCACATTGCAATTAGCAGAAGGCATAGGAGTTATTTGCAAGATGTTTGCGTAAGGAGGGGGGCAGATATAGGTAGTGATCATCAACTTGTTGTGTCAAAGATTAAAATAAAACTTAAGAGAAACGTTAATGGTAATTGTACAGGAGGTAATAATTATGATTTTGATGAGCTGAGAAGTGATGAGAGCATGAGGGAAAAGTTTCGGTGGGAATGTAGAAACAAGTTTCTAGTCCTGCAGACTTTGATGGAATCTGAAGACAATGATATTAATCAAATGTGGAGAGAGGTAAAAGAGGTTTTGCATGAGAGTGCTAAGGTTACTATTAAGAAAAAGGGAAAAGCGAGAAGGAAAAAGTGGATGTCAGATGAAACATGGAATGTAATTCAGAAAAGGAAAGAGGCTAAGTTAAGAAGTGAAGAACAACATGTTGATGGCCAGGTAGTTGAAGTACTTAGAGCAAAGTATTGGAGTTTACATTCTGAAGTAAAAAGACTCGTTAGACGTGATAAGAGGAGACTATATGATGAAAAGGCGACAGAGACAGAAATTAAATTAAGTAAAAATGACGGTCAGAGCACAAGAGCAGCGTATCAGGCCATAAAGGAGTTAACTGGGACTGAAAAGAGAAGGAAGGAAATACCTGTACGAGATAGAAATGGTAATTTGATGACTAAAGATTTGGATATAAAAGGAAGATGGAATTAGCACTTTGAATCTGTTCTAAATAGACCAATCCCAGCTGAAGAGGACATTTTGCCAGCCGAGAGAGATTTGCAGATAGAAACAGGGGATATAACTTTGGAAGAGGTAGCAAAGTCTATAAAGGAGTTAAAGAATTTTAAGGCTCCAGGTGAGGATGGAATATTCCCTGAAATGCTTAAGGTGGAAAATGACGAGTTGATGAATGCGCTTTTGAAACTTTTTAATGTGGCTTGGGATAATGGTGGAATTCCAGAAGAGTGGAAAAATGGAGTGATTATAAAAATACCAAAAAAGGGAGATTTAAGTGTGTGTGGCAATTGGAGGGGATAACTTTGACACCTGTAGTTGCAAAAGTCTTTTCCAAAATCTTGTTGAACAGAATAGAGCCAGTAATTGATAAAATTTTAAGAGAAGAACAAGCGGGATTTAGAAAGGGTCGAGGTTGTAATGATCAGATTTTTATTGTAAGGCATCTAATGCAACAAGCTAATGAGATGAAAATGCCACTTAACATGTGTTTTGTGGATTTTGAAAAGGCGTTTGATAGTGTTTCACGTGGAGCTATGTTGAAAATTATGAGATTCTATGGTATACCAGAAAAGTTTGTAAATATTATTAGAAGCCTGCATGAAGGTACTTTTTGTAAGGTAATGGTAGGTGGTTCTTTGAGTGATCCATTTCAAGTTAGGTCAGGAGTGATTCAAGGAGGAGTTCTTTCGCCATTGTTGTTTGTTTTGGTTATGGATTATGTTATGAAAAAGGTTGTAAGGAGAGCAGGTGCAGGAATTAACTGGAAAGAAAATAAGAAGCTGATGGATTTGGACTATGTTGATGATATTATACTGATCTGCGGAAGTATTTACGAGATGCAGAGGGTGCTCGATTGTCTGGTGGAGGAAGGAGAGAAAGTGGGATTGGTAATAAATTGTGGAAAGACTGAAATTATTAATATGAACGTGGAGAACCAAATCGATTGTGTAATTGGGAATAATGTGGTGAAGAATGTAGAAAACTTTAAATATCTGGGAACGATTGTATCATCTAATGGATCATTAAACAATGAAATTGAGGAGAGGATTAGACAGGCTCGGCGAGCTGTTGGATTGTTGAAATCTGTTTGGAATAATAATATGCTTTCGGTACATACTAAAGTGAAAATTTACAAGTCCATGGTTAGACCCATTTTAATTTACGGGCATGAGTCATGGTACAGTACAATTGCAACAGATCAGAAAGTATTAGGATTTGAGAATAAAATACTGAGAAGGATTCTTGGGGTAAAGTGGCAAGACAGAGTTACAAATGAAAGAGTAAGGGATATTACGAGAGTGGAACCAGTTAATGAATATGTGAGACTGTCTCGCTGGAAGTGGCTGGGGCACATATACAGAAAAGAAGGTTGTTTAATACAGGATGTGCCAGAGTGGATTGCTAGAGGAAGAAGAGGTAGAGGTAGGCCGAGGGAAACCTGGTTGAGGACAATGAAAAAAGAAGCAGGAGAGGAGTGTTGGTGGGACCTGAAGGAGACGGCAAGAGACAAATATTGGTGGAGAGAGGTCATTGAGACCCTATGCATCCCGTGGGGTGCCACACGAAATTATAGATTTATAGATTTATATAGATATATATATATATATAGATATATATATATATATATATATATATATATATATATATATATATTAGTATATTTAGGCAGAATGTTTTCTTTTATACAAAAATCATTAAAGACCAAGGCTGCTTCCCCCAAGGAAAGGGAGGTAGCCGAGACAGGACGACACACTCCCCATTTACTCATCCATTCAAACACATTCATTCGCATCTTAGCCCCAAAGGGGAGAACGGACAGATCCTCACCGCACCACACCGCACAAGGGTCAACTGCGCAATGCAATCAGTGACATCCGCAGCAGGACCCGACAGCAGAACTGGTTTACCCCTGCCACATCATAACAGACCCATCCCCTTACCCGCACCTGACCTGACTAGCTGATCAGACCAAATGCGGGAGAATATCCCCTCAGGGCTGCGTCATCACTTATGCATTCACAATTTCTCTCCATTTATTTCTGTCACGCACAGCCACTCTTCCTTGCTCACATCCCTCTCGCATCCAACACTCTCTTCACACTGTCCATCCATCCTATTCGTGGTCTTCCTCTCAGCCTTACACCTCTCACATCAGATCTAGTTATCTTTTTCACCAATCGCTCATTATCCATTCTCGCCATATGCCCAAACCATCGCAACACCCTCTGCTCAGCTCTACCAGACATCTCCCGAACAACTCCAGTTCTCCTTCGCACTTCATCATTTCGCACCCGATCCATACGCGTCACTCCACACATACTCCTCAGACACCTCATCTCCATTACATTCAAACTTTTCCTCTCTGCTACACCCATATTCCATGTTTCAGCCCCATATAACGCAGTTGGTACCACAACACCCTCATACAGCCTTCTCTTTACATCCATTCTAAGCGAAAGACATTTAAACACTTTTTTCATTCTTCCCAGCACCTTTCCTACTTCATTTATTCTAAACTTCACTTCTGCATCTATTCTTCCATCCACAGCAACATGTGACCCTAGATATTTAAAACAATCTACCTCCTCAAGCAACTCACCATTCAAAACTATATTCATCCCCTACCATCTATCAACCTCGTACACTTCATCACTTTACTCTTATACTCATTTACTTTCAATTTCCTCCTTTCACACATCCTTCCAAACTCCTCTACCAACTGTCTCAATCTCTCCTCTGAATCAGTCACCAGTGCAGTATCATCTGCAAACAGCAGCTGCTTCAGATTCCACTCTCCACCATCAACATTCACCAGACTCAGACCTCCACCTAAAACTCTTGCATTCACCTCCCTTACAACACCATCCATGTAAATATTAAACAACCAAGGCGACATCACACATCCCTGTCGCAGCCCCACTCTCACGGGAAACCAATCACTCACAGCATTTCCCACTCTTACACACGCTCTACTATTTACATAAAAACTTTTCGCCCCTTTTAGTAACCTACCATCAAGTCCATACAATCTTAAAACAGTCCACAAAGCCTCCCAATCAATTCTATCATACGCTTTCTCTAAATCCATAAATGCCCAAAACACATCCTTGCCTTTCGCTAAATACTTTTCACACACTTGTCTCACAGCAAACACCTGATCAACGCATCCCCTCCCTCTCCTAAAGCCACACTGCTCATCACCAATCACTCCCTCTGTACCCTCTCTAACTCTCATAATTAACACTCTGCCATACACCTTACCTACAACACTCAACAGACTTATACCCCTAACGCTAGTACATTCATACTTATCACCCTTGCCTTTATACAACGGGACCACACAAGCACTTGCCCAGTCAATTGGCACCATACCTTTCTCAAAGCACACATTCAACAATCTTACTAACCAGTCAACAATAGTCACTCCACCACCCTTCAGGCATTCCACAGCACACCCATCCATACCTGCAGCTTTCCCTGTTTTCATCTCCTTTACTGCCTTCTGCACTTCCTTTGTGATCAAAGAATCATTTAACTCTCCCAACACATTTATTCCTTGGACTCTTCCATCCGCCACAATCTCAGCCACCCTTTCCTCCTCTACATTTAACAATCTTTCAAAATACTCTGCCCATCTCTTCCTTACTGCATATATATATATATATTGGGTCAAGGATTGTGTGGGTAAAGTTGAAAGTTGGAATACAAATGTGGGCGATTGTGTGTGTGTATGCGCCAACACAAGATCGTGCTAGAAGAGTGAGAGAAGAGTTCTGGACAAATGTAGAAGTGTGCATGGAAAAGTTTGGAAGGAATGAGAGAGTGTTTTTGATTGATGATATGAATGGTAAATTGGGAATGCGAAGGTGGATGGAATAGTTGGTGAGTGGGGTGTGCCTGCTGAGATAGATGAGAATGGGAGTCCGTTAGTGGACATTTGTGCTGGGAGGGGGTTGGCGGTAGCCAATACTCTCTTCAGGCATAAAATGATCCACAGGTATACATGGCGAGTGATGAGAAGGGTGGGTGGTGAACTGAATGAAAGGAAGGCAGTGATTGATTATGTGTGTGTGGATGAAAGGATGCGAAGATGTGTAATGGATGCAAGAGTTTATAGAGGTTGGGGGAGTGGACTTTCTGACCACTACTTGGTGGTGGCCAGAATCAAGGTCCAATTAGAATGGAGAAATAGAAGTAGGGAAAGACGAGAGGAAGGAGTAGTTGCAAGGAGAGTGGAAAGGTTACAAGAGGATGAGAAAAAGGCAGAGTATAAGAAAGAAGTGGAGGAACGATTGTGCAAATATGAATTGGAGCAGATGGGAGACGTGGAAGGTGTGTGTAGCATATTTACAGAAGAAATATGTGCAGCATGTGATGTGGTGTGTGGAAGGAAGAGAAGACGGAGGGGGGGTGCAAGGAACAGCGTGGTGGACTGAAGAGGTGAAACAGGCTGTGGCACAAAAGAAGAAAGCATACAATGAATGGATGAGAAATAGGGGCGTGAAAGAAGTTGAGAGGCGGAAGAGAGAGTTATATGTAGAAAGAAAGAGAGAGGTGAAAAGATTAGTAAGAGAGAGTAAGAAGAGAGTGGATGAGGAATTTGGTAGGAATTTGAGTGTAAAGTGGAGGGACTGTAAGAAAATGTTCTGGAAAGAGGTGAAAAGAGTAAGACAGGGTGGAAGTGAAGTTAGCAGGGGAGTGAAAGATAAAAATGTTAGATTACTAGTGGAGAAGGGAGAAAAAGTGAGCAGATGGAGAGAACACTTTAAGGAATTGTTGAACGTAGAGGATGGAAGTAATGCGAGTATAAGTGGCTGGGGAATGGCTGGGAGAAGGAGGGAGGTGAGAAGACAGGAAGAAATCAGTTGGATAGAAGTTGTGGGAGCAATGAAGAAAGTCAAATCTGGGAAAGCCGCAGGAATTGATGGAGTGTGTGGTGAAATGCTGAAGCATGGGGGAGAGATAGTTGTAGAATGGATGTGAAAGATGTGCAGATTAGCCTGGGAGGAAGGTAGAGTCCCGGAGGATTGGAAGTCAGGTATAATTATTCCCTTGTACAAAGGAAAAGGGGAACACGAAGTGTGTGGTAATCATAGGGGCATTTGTCTTCTTAGTATAATAGGAAAAGTGTATGGTAGGATACTTATTGACAGAGAGAAAGAACAGAGAAATTAGTTGGAGAAGAACAGGGAGGCTTTAGGAAGGGAAGAGTTTGTGTAGATCAGATATTCATTCTTAGATCTTTAGTGGAAAAGTTTCTAGAGAAGGGAAAGAAGTTGTATGCGGCTTTCATGGATTTGGAGAAAGCATATGACAGGGTGGATAGACAAGGATTGTGGAAAGTGTTAAGAATATATGGAGTAGATGGGAAGTTGTTGAATGCTGTGAAGAGTATGTACGATGGTGCGAAGGCTGCAGTGCGTGTGGATGGTGAACTAAGTGAACTTTCCTCTTTGAAAGTTGGGTTGAAACAGGGATGTGTCATGTCTCCATGGTTGTTCAATCTGTACATGGATGGGGTAATAAAAGAGGTACAAGGTAGGGTAGTGGATGTTGGAGTGGCCCTGGTGAGAGAGGATAGTGTTTGGAAACTCCCTGTACTGTTGTTTGCATATGATACTGTGTTGTTGAGTGAAGACGAAGGGGAGCTGCAAGGCTTGGTGGATGAGTCTGGGAGAGTGTGTAAGAAACGGAATCTAAAGGTGAATGTAGGGAAGAGTAAAGTGATGGTCTTTGAGAGGTGAAGTCAGTGAATGTACAGCGAGGTTGGATGGTGAGGAATTGGAAAATGTGAGTACGTTTAAGTACTTGGGTAGTGTGATGAGTAAGGATGGAGGTTTGGAGAGTGAAGTGCTTGAAAGGGTACATCAGGGAAGAAAGGTTGCTGGTTCTTTGAAAGCAGTGACAAGAAACAGGGAAGTGAGCATGGAAGTGAAAAAGTTATTACATGACAGTATTGTGATACCAACTCTAACATACGGAAGTGAAGCTTGGACGTTGTTGGAAGGACACAAGTCAAGAGTGAGAGCAGTGGAAATGAGTTATTTAAGAGGAGCCTGTCGAGTCACATGGAGTGATAGGCTGACGAATGAGGATATAAAGGAGCGTTGTGGTGTTGATGTGGATGTGATAGGAAGCATTATGAGGAACACACTGAGGTGGTTTGGCCATGTGGAGAGGATGGAGGGTGAAAGACTGACGAAGAGAGTGTATGTGAGTGAGGTGGAGGGGGAAGCGGGAGGGGGAGGCCGAGGATGAGATGAAGGGATGGGGTGGAGAGGTATAGGAGAGAGGCGGGCGGGAGTTGGGAGCAGGGCAGTGAAATGGCGGGGGACAGGGCGACTTGGAGGCGATTTGTTTGTGGCCACCCCAAACGGGATTGAGGCGTCTGGCAATATATATATATATATATATATATATATATAAATATATATATATATATATATATATATATATATATATATATATATATATATATATATAATATATATATATATAATATATATATATATATATATATATATATATATATATATATATTATATATATATATATATATATATATATATATATATATATATATATATATATATATATATATATATATAAAATCGTCATCATCATCATCCGGACCTCCTTTTCCACTCAAGAGCAGGGTGAAGAGAAGCTATGTCCAGATAGCCCAAATTTGCCCAGTCCAGTGGGCCATGCTTCCATTCACTCATCATTCAAGCCATCGAAATCCTGGCTCTATCGGATACGCCAAAAACATTCACCACGTTCTGTAACTTCACATAAACGTATCCGATTGACTAAACCTGGATGCTTGCACGTTAAAAAGGGGTGCCAAAATCGCTGATCATGCACTTCTCACAAAATTCATCCAGCCAGGTCGATCTCTTGTAAGTTCCCTAACCTCACCGATTTCCAGACCTCTCTTTCTCACACACTCATCCACCATATCTCTCCATCTCTTCCTTGGCCTACCTTGCCTCCTCCCTCCTTCGAATTAGCTCAGATATATCTTTTCCACCACTCTATTGTTATCCATTCTCTCCACATGACCATACTATCTCGGGACACTCTCTTCAATTCTGGTGTCCACCGACTTCCTCACTCCACACCTTTCACAAATCACATTCTTTCGTATCCTATCCACCCTCTGTACTCCACATACATTCCTCAGCAGTCCCATCTCCACTGCTCTTACTTTTGACTTTTCATTTTCATGCCACACCATAGTTTTACATCCATATCATAAAGCTGGCACCAACACTCCTTCATGTAAGCCTCGTGCAGCTGCAACACTCAAGCCTCTATTTCTTATCTAAACCTTCATTGCACCAGCTACTTTTCTTCCATGTGTCACTCTACTTTCAACTTCTTTTGCACATTTTCCTCTCTTCTTTATCAGTGTACCCAGGCATTTGAACTCTCACCAATTCCAGTCTCTTTCCATTCACTGTGACAATACACTGGGAGTCACCATCTCTCTCATTAACCATCACTTTACTCTTTTCTACATTTACTCTCAAGGCACGACACTCACAGACATCAGCCAAACTCTGCACTAGCCTACCAAGTTCTTGTCCGGTACTTGCAAGCAGTACTGCACCAACAGCATACAACAAAATTGAGATATTCCATCCATCACAGTTCATTACCAACGCCATCCCTCTATTACTTGTGTTTTTACTTCTCTGATCACCCCATCCATATATGTATTAAACAATCATGGGGACATCACACAACCTTGTCGCACGCCCACCGATCGTGAACTATTCACTTAGATGCCCATTAACCCTTACACATGCTTCGCTACCATCATGAAAACTCTTGACAGCACCTAGCAGCTTACTATCTACACCGTGCATGCGCAAAACTTTCTACAGTCCCTCTCTGTCTACTTTGTCGTATGCTTTTTCCAGATCGATTAATTGCATAAACACCTTATGGTCCTTCTCACAAGCCTTCTCTGCTATCTGTCTCACTGCAAATATTTGATCCACACATCCTCTGCCACTCCTAAAGCCACCCTGTTCATCATTTGCTAGGACTTCTGATATCTCTCTTACTTTCTCTGTAATAATTTTTCCATATGCCTTCCCTACCACACTTAAACTTATGCCACGATAATTCTTGCAGTCACTTCACTCACCTTTATTTATGTACAGGGGTACAGTCACAGCCCTTTTCCACTCTGCAGGCAGTTTCACTCATCCATGCCTTCTTACATGTCTCCAACAAGCACTTCAATCCACTCTCCCCACTACACTTAATCATCTCTGCATACACATCATGAACCCCAGCTGTTTACCCATTTTTCAGCCGCTTCACAGCATTCATCACCTGTGCGAGTGTCACGTCTCTTGGCACTGCATTCCTTTTCTGCACACCCCCAAAACCAATCATGTTTACAACCTTTCTTCTTTCTCTAGTCCCATTCATCAGGCTTTCAAAATATTCTTTCCATCTGGTCCTTACTTCATCTCCATGGGTTAATAATCTACCACCTGCATCCTTCACACCATCACATTACTTTCCACACTTCTTTCCAGAATAACTTCCTATTTTCAGAGTCATTTTCCTTCTTTTTCCTCTTCACTAGTCTCTTTACGTGCTTCTTGCTCTCAGTATACTCAGTTCTTATTTCAACTGAACCCCTATCCTGTAACCACTTTATCCCTTTCTTCCTCTTTTCCTCCACCGCTCTCTTAACCTCCTCATCCCACCATGCCTTACCTTTCTTCTTTGTTGTTACTCTTGCCACACCACACACCGCTTTAGCATTCCTAACTAAGCAATCACTATATGCATTCCACAGGCTGTCCAGATCCATTTCATTCCAGTTCACTGATTCTAACTCCTACTCTAATTTGGTCCTGTAATCATCTGCCATTTCTTTGATCACCAGCTTCTTAACTTTCAATCATTCTCCCGGACTGCTCCTCTCTCTCTTGATCCACCTTACTCCTCTCAGTTTAATCTTGCATACCGCAGTCATATGATCTGACAGACCTTCACATCGTTCTCTCGGAGCCCGCATATCAGCAACCATTCCCATCATCGACCTCTCTACGAGCACATAATCAATCAGGCTTCTTTCAACACTATCTCCGCTTCCTCTATACCAGGTATATTTGTGTGCATCTTTGTGTTTGAAATACGAGTTACGAATGTAAAATCTCCTCTCCTGACACATATCCTTTAGTTGCTTCCCATTATCATTTTCTCCTGGTATTCCATAACAACCCATTATGTCATCCCCAGGACCAGTGCCTACTCTTCCATTCATATCCCCCATTATGATCACCTTGTAGCTCCCGGGCATTTCTCCCACTACTTCACCCAGCTCATCCCAAAACCTTTCTCTCTCTCACTCCTGTCCTCACACGGTGCATATGGTACAGTTACTGCCGCTTTCACCTTCTCAAATTTGAACTTGACATACATACACCTCGAGCTGACACATTTGTAGTCTCTCATTCCACTCTGCACACCTCATTCATCAACAAAGCAACTCCTTCCTTGCACCTTCCTCGCCCATTCATTCCTGATCTTATACATTTCACACCTTCGTTTCGCACAATGCCATCACAGCATATCTTGCACTCTTGAACACATTCAGCACTTCCACCCTCTTGTTCTCCTCATTCACACCTCTCGCATTCCACTTGGCCACGCGAGTCTGCCTATTTGGTTGGGGCCCTGGGCAGGTATATATATATATATATATATATATATATATATATATATATATATATATATATATATATATATATGCTATGATAACGTAAATGCTTAATAATCTGGGTTTTGGTATAAATAGTCCTTTCCCTGATAGTCAACATTTCCTCTCTGCACACCAGGGTTTTTGCCACACATCTTTACGTTCCACTAACATAGCACTGTGTACGAGTATGGAGGTGTTAACGGATGTGTATTTAGCAGGTCTTGTAGATACACAGTTTAGTTTCCCAAAGTGTTCCCTACGTCTGAGGACATAATGTCAGCAGGAGGGAGGATTCGCAGCCCATAGAACTGGTCACACTGGGAGCAGTCACAAGCAGACAGTAATACGAACTCACTTGTGTCCAAAGCAGCAGGGTTGGCAATTAACCTGTCCCACCTTCAGTCACAAAGGCAATGGCATAAAATGGAAATTGAGCAGTTCAGCGATGAGGTTTCACTCATCGCCTCTGTTTGGGATGCATCCCATACCAGACACAATGACAGCGCCATATTACACTGCATAGTAAGAGGACTTTAAAAAATACAGCATTTACTCCAGTCAGCCGCAGCAGTCCTTGTTAGCTCGTCTCGTCCGCTGCCTGTGTGGCCACGCACTAAGGCTGGGATTGATCTCATGTCCTTACGGTCAGCCATAACCATACCTCCCTCTTCAGTAATATATATGGCTTCTATGGATCTATTTAAATTACAGGATTAAATTGACCCATTGTCTTTTTCGCAACCATAATGAGGACAAGCATTAGTTTATGGTCACAGTATACTATTATCCAGCCACGCAGATGTTTTGAAGAGAGAGAGGGAGAGAGAGTAGTAACTGTAGTACTAGTGGTAGTAGTTGCAGCAGTATATTGATAGAATATAATTGTAGGTAAACAGCCATATCCTTCCACAGTGCCAGTGACTCCGCTGTCTCGAGCTATTAATGTAGGGGATCTGCCTTTGGCGAGGATGCTGCTGGAAGGTGGAGCTGATCCAAACCAGCGAAATGAGGACGGTAAGATTTTTTTCTTCTTGTCTGTATAGAGGTTTGTCATCATATTACCACGCAAACTAATCAGAGGATTACAAAGAATAATAACAGTCGTATCCGTCCTGCATAGACTCTTTCTTGTGGGGTTGCTTATAACTAAGGTAATTCGTCTATAAATCTAAGAGTAATATAGAAAAGTAAGAATGTTATACATGTCCTCCGATTAGCTGGATATATTCCATACAAAATCCAGCGTTTGTAACATAACCTGAACTACAGAGTTCTAAGCCAGATATTTCTCAGTCTAATTATGACATCGACTCCCAACATCACAGTGTAAATCACAGTAAATAACAACAGCTTTACACAAAAGTTTTCAGCGTAATGATCGCAACAACTCATTGTATATCAATCTAATGCCTCAGATTGACTCCCAAAAGGTGGTTCGAAAGTTCTCATGCCCATTCACATCATAATTCCAATATTATCTTTGGGGTAAAATATTGATCCATATCCATGTAGACGATGAACTAATGAGGAGATTAAAACCATCCCCTATACCCTATCTATCTATCTCTCTATCTATCTATCTATCTATATCTATATCTATATCTGTCTATCTATCTATCTATATTTATATATATATATCTATATCTATATATATATATATCTATCTATCTATATATATATATATATCTATATACCTCCCTTTCCTTGGGGAAGCAGCCTAGGTATATAGATAGATAGAATATATATATATATATATATATATATATATATATATATATATATATATATATATAGCGAAAAAGAGAGTGAGAGAGAGACATATACATGTATAGATTTTTGTATTAATATAAATATATACAGTACATATCCATCAATCTGAATATCTATCTATAAATATATAATCTCATCAGCCTTTTGAGTATCCACTGCAGGACCGGCCTATCCCGACTGAAGTGGGGACGATACAGCCAATGTATCTTTACCAAGGGGCGTAAGCTGTCTGGTAGAGATCGTATGTAGGGTGAGGAGTGCTTGTAAGTGTAATTGTAGTGTTGGAGTGGTTTTGGATGTGTGTGTGGTCTGTGAACCAAGTGTAATCAGCCAGTGCAAGCCGACTGGGTGCAAGCATACTTAATAGCATGCAACACCGGTTCAACCACAGCACCCCTTTTGTCCGCCAAGCAGTACGTGGCCAGAAGAATGCTCCCAAAGTTTATTATTTTTGCGGGGCGCGAACCCTCGTTCTTTAGTGTACGAAAACGCACACCTTACCACTGTGCCACAGAGGCTCCAGATATATATATATATATATATATATATATATATATATATATATATATATATATATATATATATATATATATATATATATATATATATATATTAGGGTGTTGTGTAAAATAATAATAATGAAAATTTTTATCATTAATCGTTACATTCATTTTAAAATGAAGAATGCATCTCAATACATATGGGTTCTGCAAATTAAGTAGTTATTTCACTCCCCTCCCCCCAGAAAAAAAAAAAAAAACTAAGACATGCTTTATATTTCTTTTCATTCTAACATTTCTGCTTTCGTCTTCTCGATCACCTTTCAGTGTCTGAGCACCACCTTCAGGAAGTATTGCTTGTCTTCTTCATTTGTAGTAATTGAAGAGCTGAGCTCTGCAACCAGCACAATCCCCCTTTCTGTGCTGTCGTTGACAAGTGCCAGGCCTGAGACGCGTTCCACTCTGAGTTTGAGATTAGAGTCATCCTTCCAAGGCACTGGGGGCTTCTCCAGGAAGGATGAATAAACATCCATTGCTGTGAAGAGATCCCTGGTATCTGCTGTAACAAATTCTCCGAGTCTCTTGTCCTTGAAAGAATCCAGACCATTCTTTTTGAGGTGCTTCATTCCCTTTTTTGAGCCCGGCTTCTTAAGACTGTTGCACATACTTTTAAGGTCCTCTGATTTTAGCCCTCTGTCAAAAAAAGATACTCCAACCAGGGTGGGCAATAGATACCAAAGGTGGCTTTGAAACACTGTGGTCCCTTGCTTCATTGAGTTGAGAGAGTGCCTTCTTCTTCAAGCACTTCCAGATTCTGCAAAAACTCCAGATCCACAAGAGGAGCTAACCGAGCAATAGCTCAGTCGAGCAGGGCAGTACTCGCAAGGTGGATGGAAAGCTGATGACAGGGAGAGCTGGAGCTTCCGTTTCATCAGCCCTCAGCACTATTTCCTGACCATCCTCCCTTGCTGAACTTTTTCAGTGTCTCAGTAACACAGAGAATAGGCCAGCATGCTCTCCAATACAAGATTCTCTAACTGTCAACACCAGTCTACATGCACAGTACACACTACGCTTCCTTCTCAAAATTAAAAAAAGAAAAATGGTGGACTTAAACCATGCCTTGGAGTCCCCACGAGGGGGAGACCATAAATGCTCCCATCATCCGCCCCTCTCCCGGTGACGACTCCTCGACTAGCCTGGAACCACTGTCTGACTCACTTCTTCATTTCTGAAACATTCACTGCATTTCCTCTAATTTTCTCTCTGTTGAACACCACCTCTCCTCCTCTAAACCTCAATTTTTCTTTTTAACCGAGACCCAGGTGTCTGAGGCAACTGACAGCTGAATACTCATTTCAAAGCCAAACGTGGCTGTTGTGTATATGTATGCAACGACTTATCTTGCTCTCGTGTTCCTGAACTTGATTCTTCTGAATTCTCTACTCTCTGGCTTCGGCTGTCCTGTCATTCTCTGACTAAATACATCTGCTCTGTTTACTTATCCCGTAGTTCTATGACTATCAAAAATTCTTTGATTATATTACTTCTACGATGGAACACATTCTATCCATTTCTCCTTTCTCTGAAATCTTCATTCTAGGGGATTTCAATGTTCACCATCAATTTTGGCTCTCCTCTCCTTTCACTAATCCACTTCGTGAACAAGCCTACATCTTTTCTATTCTTAATGAACTACAGCAACTTGTACAGCACTCTACCCGTATCCCTGACCACCATGGAGAGAGCTCCAACATACTTGACCTCTTCCTCACAACTAATCCTTCTGCTTACACTGTTAATCTTTTTTCTCCGTTGGGCTCCTCCGATCACAACCTTATTACCTTAACCTGTTCTATCACTCCGGTATGGCCTGTGGACCTTCCAAAGAAACGTTGACTCTGGCACTTTGGAGCTGAGGATTGGGAGGCCCTCAGGCAGTACTTCTTTGATTTTCCTTGGAATGATTATTTCCATGGCTGGAAGCCATCTGAGTGTGCATTGTGCATTACGGAGGTTATTCTCTCGGGTGTGGAAGCATTCATTCCTTTCTTGTATCCTTTAACTAATGCAAGAAAGCTTTAGTTTAATCACGCTTGTTCTAATGCTGTCCGCAACAAGGAGAGGGCCTATAAAAGGTACCAGAGCCAATCCACCCCTGTATCACATCTTTTATATGTTTCTGTCCGGAATCATGCTAAGTCTGTTCTTTGTTCTGCTAAAAATAACTACATCCGAACTAAATGCTCTCAACTCCCCAACTTGAATTCTTCCTGCTCCTTCTGGCACCTCGCCAAAAACCTTTCTAACACCTTTATCTTATCATCCTTCCCTCCTCTTTTCTACTCTGATGGCTCTGTAGCTATTTTTTCTACTGATAAAGCAGATCTCTTCGCTCAGACCTTCTCCAATTCCACCTCAGACGATTCCGGTGCTGTTCCTCCAGCACTTCTCTCTATTGACTGCCTTATGGCTGGCAAAATTTTTTTCAGTTGAAGTATTTTCTGCCTTCACTGGCCTCAATACTAACAAGGCATATGGACCTGATGGAGTCCCTCCTGTTGCCCTCAAGAACTGTGCCTCTGTGCTTACACCCTGCCTAGGTAAACTCTTTTGCCTTTGTCTTTCAACTTGTACCTTTCCTTCTTGCTGGAAGTTTGCTCTCAATCAGCCAATTCCAAGGAAGGGTGACCATTCCCAACCCTCTGACTATCGTCCAATTGCTTTAACATTGTGTGTCTCAAAAGTTTTCAAGTCTATTCTTAACAGAAAAATTTTAAAGCATCTTTCCTATCACAACCTTCTTTCTGATCGTCAGTATGGGTTCCCTCAGGCGATCTTCTCATCTACCTTTCAGACTCTTGGTCATCCTCCTTTCGGGACTTTGGCGAAAGCTTTGCCTTCACATTTGACATCTCAAAGGCTTTCGATCGAATCTGGCATAAATCTTTAATTTCCAAACTGCCCTCTTATGGTTTCTATCCTTCTAACTGTGCCTTCATCTACAGCTTTCTTTCTGGTCATTCTATAGCCTCTGTAGGAGACAGCCATCATTCTTCTCCTAGATCTTGTCATTCTCTGACGAAATATATCTACGCTGTTTAATTATCTTCTAATTCTGCTGACTATGAAAAATTCTTTGACTATCTTACTTCTACAATGGAACACATTCTATCCATTTCTCCTTTCTCTGAAATCTCCATTGTAGATTTCAATATTCAACACCACCTTTGGCTCTCCTCTCCCTTCACTGATCCACATGGTGAACAAGCCTACATCTTTTCTATCCTTAATGACCTAGAACAGCTTGTACAGCACCCTACCCGTATCCCTTACTGCCTTGGAGAGAGCTCCAACATACTTGACCTCTTTCCTACAACTAATTCTTCTGCTTACACTGTTAATCTTTCCTCTCCATTGGGCTCCTCCGATCACAACCTAATTACCTTAACCTGTCCTATTGCTCTGGTATGGCCTATAGACTCTCCAAAGAAATGTCGAGTGTGGCACTTTGTTTTGCGGATTGGGAGGCCCTCAGAAAGTACTTCTTTTATTTTCTGTGGAATGATTATTGATTCCATGGCTGGAAGCCATGTGAGTGTGCATTGCATTTCGGAGGTTATTCTCTCGGGCATGGAAACATACATTCCCTTCTCATATCATTTGACTAATGTAAGAAAGCCTTGGTTTAACCCGCCCAGTCCCGTCGACGTATGGGTATGTTACAACATTTTGCATTTGCCAGTCCCGGCGACATACTGGTACGTCGTGCAATTGCAAGGTCCCTAATTTGCACAATTTTCAATTTTCGCGCGTGATTTTTCGTACGTATACACGGGACACCTTCCTCTATTCCTCTACACGATGCCAAGCAGGGACAATGCCTTACACCGCATAACCTCCCCCCTCCCCCCCTCATGCCATTGTCTCAGCAATTCACCTGTTACCAGTGACCTGGCCAGTAAAGATATTCAGGGCCAGAGTGATTCCCCAATCGATGACAATGTGGAGAACAAAGTTTACATAGCATTAGAAGAAGAAACAGTCAGAAATAATGATCAGGTAATGTGGCAAAAGAAGGTCAGGTATGGTGATGAGTTAGTGAGTGAAACAATGCTTATAATGCCTATATTACTGCTTGAAAACCATTATACTCTCATACTACATATAAATTCGTACCAAGTAAATAAATAAATACCGTTTATGAGTTGTGTGAAATAGTTACCCTCCCATAGAACTCGTTTTCTTTGGTGCCAGCCTGTTAGAAAACCCAGTCAGGTAAGGAGGTACTGGTACCTGGATCGAGTATTTTAAACCTCAGGTGAGCGATTTCTCTATGAATTTTCGATGTTTCTCACCAAAAGGAGAGGTTTTAGCCAAAAAAAAAAAAAAATCCAAAAATGGTCGGGACTGGGGGGGGTGTCGGAGGTGCGAAAGTGGTCTGGACGTGATGGGTTAAATGTCTGGAGTGTTTGCGTTGCCCCAGGATTTTCAGCTTCCTATGGGAAAGGAGAGGAATGCATTTTGGACGAATGGGTAGATTTTGCCGGCCAGTGCCGACTTAGTAAACGACGATAAATGGCTAGTGTAATTGGACATTATAGAGAAGCTGCCCCTTCATGCAGGGCAGGTGGACTTTGACTTTTGAACCACTCCTTCTCCAAGCTCTGCATGACCTGACTCATGTGTCAGTGTTGTGTTGTCATGGAAGCGGAGTTGCAATGGACAAGTCTATATGCAGAATTTCACAGTCTTTAATCTGTGAAAGTTTGAAGTTGATACGTCCAGTAGTTTTCGAGTAAATCGATAAAATACTACGAAAATCGCCTAAAAACGTCTGATTTGTTTATTATTTCGTATGTTGTTAGTGACACTATAACAAACATATATATAAATTCTATCTAGTTTTGTAGCCCAAAGATTAAGGAAGCCCATGATATAATTCACAGTGTTATAACCCTTCTTGTTATGGAGAAAATGAATTTTGAAAAGTTACAATGGGTTGCACGCAGTGACAGCACCTACGCTCTGGCCAGCAGGCTTTGTTCGTTTTTCGTAACTTTTCACCCAATTATTTTCACACATAGGTTACTTTGCTTTACAAAAGGATGCATAGGAAATCATCAGCTTGATCAAGCTTTCTTCAGATTATTGATGCGATCTATACTTTATGAGAATAATGACTAAGAGAATAGCAATGAAATGCACCACATTTTCCCTATTAGAAATATATAGTAAACACACAAATTATACCTTACAATACAATAGTATAAAAACTAGACAAATAAGCTGGTTACTCACGTCCTCTAACAGTGTTGTAGTGATTCTTGAAAGGAGATGGAGATGCAGAGAGGAGGACTGGTACGATCACAGCCTCTGTGTGTGTGTGTGTGTGTGTGTGTGTGTGTGTGTGTGTGTGTGTGTGTGTGGAGTGATGGCAGTCGTGTCAGTTGTCATAGGAGTGATGGCAGTGATGTCAGTTGTCATAGGAGTGATGACAGAGGTGTCAGTTGTCATAGGAGTGATGACAGAGGTGTCAGTTGTCATAGGAGTGATGGCAGTGGTGTCAGTTGTCATAGGAGTGATGACAGAGGTGTCAATTGTCATAGGAATGATGGCAGTGATGTCAGTTGTCATAGGAGTGATGGCAGTGGTGTCAGTTGTCATAGGAGTGATGGCAGAGGTGTCAGTTGTCGTAGGAGTGATGGCAGTGGTGTCAGTTGTCATAGGAGTGATGGCAGTGGTGTCAGTTGCCATAGGAGTGATGGCAGTGGTGTCAGTTGTCATAGGAGTGATGGCAGTGGTGTCAGTTGTCATAGGAGTGATGGCAGTGGTGTCAGTTGTCATAGGAGTGATGGCAGTGGTGTCAGTTGTCATGTACTCTTTCTCTGATAAGCCCTTGCGAGACATTGTAGGTTTAGTGTAAAAATAGGAGGGGAATGGTAAAAATCGGTTAGAAATTTTCAGATCTGGCTTTCTCTGAAAATATATAAGAAACACATACACTTTCTTCACTAGCACATTGCACTATATAAAACACCATATCACTATACACACGTAAGGTATGGACGGTGCGATAGTAGTGAAATGCGGGTTTAAATGCCCAGCCGTGCGCTCACACACCCTTCCAGCCTGACTGAGGGGACAATACTGAGCTAAATATAGGCCGCTTACCCTTCATATAAGCTCCCAGCTGGCTGTTGCCATACATTTCCCCTGAACCTGGCAACCCTAAGCTTTGACTCAACCAAATTTGAAGCAAATCCATCCACAGGAAAAGTTTCTACGACCATTTATAGAGAAGTTGCATCAGGTTGAGTCATCGGTTACTCTTCAGACTGCAAGGCTTATGACTTACATTGTGTCATCTTGTGAGAGGGGGTTAATAACCCCTGCAGGGTTATTAAAGTATAGACAAGTACAGATCAAGATAGCCACCAGCTGTTTTGGGATAAATATAAAAACAAGATATAAGGTGACAAGAGAGAGAGAGAGAGAGAGAGAGAGAGAGAATTCTTCATTGTAACCACTACAGACACTCCGTCTTTTTTAAGGTAATCTTGGAAATTAATTAATCCATTATGTATTGAAAGTAATCGTTCCATGACGTTATTACCTCTGTATCACTTATATCGTTACATCTTTCCTAGTGGTTTGCATATATATATATATATATATATATATATATATATATATAAGCATCTGTGGTACAGTGGTGAGGTGTGCATTTTCTTACATGGGAGAACCAGGGTTCGTGCTGCACCAGGGTAATAAACTTTGGGAGTGCTCACCCAGCCACATACTGCTTTAGCGGACATAAGGGGCGCTGTGGTTATATATATATATATATATATATATATATATATATATAAATGAGGCACGAACCCCATGTAACCTGGCGTGTCCCCGGGTGACAGATAAGCGCCTAATTAATGTATGAGGTTCTGTCTTTGAGGGTGTATACCATGGAACCCCCTATGGATATATAATGCTCCATCAAGTATACTAAATAATGTGGCACATAAATTACATCTCACCAGAGACTATGTGACAGGGAGGTGATTTTATTCACCACAATCCTTCCCAACGAAACAAGAATTCTGCCGTTTATGATTCCCTGTTTGATTATCTTTTACCACAGGTCCAACCGTACTGTCTCCTGTGCTTACAGGCAGTATGCCACCGAATCACTTTTGGTGCACTGTCTCGTTTAGTCTGTGACCAGGAAATTAAACAAACTGAAATCCTTGAAAATCTCGACAAACAATGCGACAAACTTTCCAGATGATTACAAACTTGATATATTAATGACTGAATCAGAAAACATTAGAAGGGATATTACATGTCTGAATGAGACCCACTGAAAAAACACAAAATTTAGTTCAGGTCTAAGACAGTAACCACATATTTTAATACAGAATTGGCGAAGTCGTCAAATGCAAAATGAAGATGGTAAAGAGCTGACTCATTTTACAAAGAATTGTTCCATCAGACAATAGTATCAACATGTTAGCTTTTCAGTTGGCACAAGTAAAATACCACAGGTAACAACAGTTGAAGTCAATTTTTCTCTTAAAATTATGAAAAGAGAAAAGGCCTCAGGAGAAGATAGAATAGTAGGAGATTTTTATCAAAGACAGTCGCATATAACCATATAACCGGGATTTTTGGCTGGTTTATGTGTCCCCCAGATTCCTTTATCCAAAATCACTTAATCATGGCAGTCGTTTCAGAGAGCCTTGGAGGGTCCAATACCTGCCCAGGGCCCCAACTAAATGGGCAGATTCGCGTGGTCATGTGGAATGAGAGAAGTGTGAATGAGGACAGGAAGAGAGTGGAAGTGGTGAATGTGTTCAAGGGTGCGAGATACGCTGTGATAGCACTGTGAAACGAAGTTGAAAGGGTGTGAAGCAGAGGAGTGGGAGGGTGTGAAATGTGTAAGATCGGGAATGAGTGGACGAGGAAGATGCAAGGAAGGAGTTGCTTTGTTGATAAATGAGGTGTGGCAGAGTGAAATATGAGACTATAAATGTGTCAGCTCGAGGTGTATGTATGTCAAGTTCAAGTTTGAGAAGATGAAAGTGGCGGTGATAGTTGCAAATTCATTGTGTGAGGACAGGACTGACAGATAGAAAGACAGGTTTTGGGATGAGTTGGATGAATTAGTGGGAGAAATGTCCAGGAGCTATAAAGTGATCGTAATGGGCGATATGAATGGATGAGTAGGCGCTGGTCCTGAGGATAACATAACGGGTTGTAATGGAGTACCAGGAGAAAATGATAATGGGAAGCGACAAAAGGATAAGTGTCAGGAAAGGAGGTTGTGCATTTGCAGCTCGTATTTCAAATACAAAGATGCACATAAATATACATGATATAGAGGGAACTGGGATCGTGTTGAAAGAAGCCTGATTGATTACGTGCTCGTAGAAAGATCGATGCTGAGGATGGTTGCTGATACGAGGGCCGTGAGAGGACGATGTGGAGGTCAATCAGATCATATGATTGTGGTATGCAAGATCAAGCTGAGAGGATTGAGGTGGATCAGGAGAAAGAGGAGCAGTCAGGGAGAAAGACTGAAAATTGAGAAGCTGAGGATCAAAGAAATGGCAGGTGATTACAGGACCACAGAAGAGGAGGAGTTAGAATCAGTGAACTGGAATGAAATGGATCTGGACAGCCTATGGAATGCATATTGGGATTGCTTAGTTAGGAATGCTAAAGCGGTGTGTGGTGTGGCAAGAGTGACAACAAAGAAGAAAGATACGGCATGGTGGGATGATGAGGTTAAGAGAGCAGTGGGGGAAAAGAGGAAGAAGTGGTTAAAGTGGTTACAGGACATGGGGTTCATTTGAAATAAGAACTAAATATACTGAGAGCAAGAAGCAAGTAAAGAGACTAGTAAAGAGGAAAAAGAAGGCGGTAAATGATAACCTAGGAAAAAAAATGAAATAGGAAGTTATTCTGGAAAGAGGTGCGGAAATGTAGAAGTGAAAGGAGAAAGAAATGTGATGGTGTGAAGGATATAGGTGGTAGATTATTAATCCATGGGGATGAAATAAGGACCAGATGAAGAAATATTTTGAAAGCCAGATGAATGGGAATAGAGAGAGCAGAGCGGCTGTAAACGTGATTGGTTTGGAGGATGTGCAGAGAAGGAATGCAGTGCCAGAAGACATGACACTCGCACAGGTGAAGAGTGCTGTGAAGCGGCTGAAAAATAGGGCTGCAGCTGCGGTTGATGAGATGTATGCAGAGATGATTAAGTGTAGTGGAGAGAGTGGAATGAAGTGCTTATTGGAGATATGTAAGAACGCATGGATAAGTGAAACTGTGCTAGCAGAGTGGAAAAAGGCTTTGATTGTACCCCTGTACAAAAATAAATGGGAGCAAAGTAAGTGGAAGAATTATTGTGGCATAAGGTTATTGAGTGTGGAACGGAAAGTGTATGGAAGAATTATTATAGAGAAAATAAGAGAGATATCGGAAATCCTAGTGAGTGATGGACAGGGTGGCTTTAGGAGTGGCAGAGGATGTGTATCATCAAATATTTGCAGTCAGACAGATAGCAGAGAAGGCTTGTGAGAAGGACCATAAGGCGTTTATGGTACTCATGGATCTGGAAAAAGCATACGACAAATTGGACAGAGAAGGATTGTGGAAAGTTTTGCACATGTGCGGTGTAGATGGTAAGCTGCTAGGTGCCGTCAAGAGTTTTTCTGATGGTAGTGAAGCACGTGTAAGGGTTAATGAGCATCTAAGTGAATGGTTCACGATCGGTTTGGGCGTGCGACAAGGTTGTGTGATGTCCTCATGGTTGTTCAATATATATATGGATGGGGTGATGAGTAAAGTAAAAACACGAGTAATGGAGTGAGGGATGGCGTTGGTAATGAACGGTGATGGATGGAATATCTTAAATTTGTTGTATGCCGATGATGCAGTACTGCTTGCAAATACCAGACAAGAACTTGGTTGGCTAGTGCCGAGTTTTGTTGATGTTTGTGAGCGTCATACTTTGAGAGAAAATATAGAAAACAGTAAAGTGATGCTTATTGAGAGAGAAGGTGACACCCAGTGCGTTGGTTCAGTGAATGGAGAGAGACTGGAATTGATGAGGGGCTTCAAAAACCTGGGTTCAGTGATAGAAAAGTGGGGAAAATGTGCAAAAGAGGTTGAAAGTTGAGTGACACAAGAACGAAAAGTAGCTGGTGCAATGAAGGCCTTGATAAGAAACATCGGCTTCAGTGTTGCAGCTGCACGAGACTTACATGAAGGAGTGATAGTGCTAACCTTAACATATGGATGTAAGACTATGGTGCAGCACGATAATGAAAAGTCAAGAGTAAGAGCAGTGGAGATGGGACTACAGAGGAATGTATGAGTACAGAAGGAGGATAGGATACGAAATAATGTGATTCGTGAAAGATGTGGAGTGAGAAAGTCTGTGGACACCAGAATCGAAGAGAGTGTACTGAGATGGTACGGTCATGTGGCGAGAATGGATAACAATAGTGTAGTGAAAAAGGTATATCAGAGCGAATTTGAAGGAAGAAGGAGGCGAGATAGGCCAAGGAGAACGTGGACAGATATGGTGGATGAGTGTGAATAAGAGGTTTGGAAGTCGGTGAGGCTAGGGAACTGACAAGAGATCGAGCTGGCTGGATGAATGTTGTGAGGAGAAATGCATGCTCAGGGATTGGCCCCTTTTTAACATGGCAGCGTCCGGATTGACTCTACCGGATACATTTATGTGAAGCTACAGAACGTGGTGAATGTTTATGGCATATCCGATAGAGCCAGGATTCCGGGGACTTGAATGATGAGCGAATGGAAGCGTGGCCCATTGGATTGGGCGAATTTGGGCTGTCTGGACACTGCTACTCCTCACCCTGCCCTAGGGTGGGAAAGGAGGTCTGGATGATGATGATGATGATGATACAGTTGCAGAAATTCAGAACCGATTCGTCCACTTACATTTACCTAATAGATATAAAAAAAAAATTTCAAAACGTTTTGCAAAAGTTAATTAGCTTTATAAGAAAGGCGCCTCCATGGATCTTTGTAACTATCGACCATAGAGTTTGTTATCATATATTTATAAAGTCTTCAATACAGTCCATACGAAGAGAATGACAAAAAAAAAAATGGAAGAAAACTAACCTCGTGACCAGGCAGGATTCCGAAGCGGGTAATCGAACACTGATCTACACTCAATGAATCACCTAACTGAGAAAACTCTAGTATATGATAAACTAGTGCACAGATTTTGTTGATTAACAAACGACTTTCGACTCAGTGGAGCACATAACAAACGTAAAATTATTGCGGGAACAAGGAGTAAACCGGAACATCGAATAATTGTCTGAAAACTTATACAAAGATGGACCTGCTGCAGTTCCATTACACAAAGACTCAGAAAACAATAGACTAGGCATAGCCTGCTGGAGGGAGACACAGTTTCACCAAATTATTTATGGCATGCCGTGGAAGGATTTTTCAGGATGCCAGAACGGGAGAGAAGAGTAAACATGGATGAAGAAAATTTAATAAACATTTAATTTTGCAGATGGCATTGTCCTAATACCAGAAGCAGTTGAGACATTGCAGGAAATGTTAAATGACCTAAATGGGGGAAGTTTCAAACTAGGGCTAAAGATGAATCAAAGTAAATCTAAAGTAATGTTTAATCTAAATACACCAAAGAGCGTCATTAAAGTAAATGAAGAAATTCTTGAAGGGATTTCTGTTGAGCAAGGAAGATTGGCTGTGCATGATAGAAATGACTGGAGAGAAATTGTGAATGAATGAATGATGACGCAGCCCTGAGGGGATATTCTCCCGCAGCTTGTACAGCACCGTACCCGTATCCCTGACCGCCTTAGAGAGAGCTCCAACATACTTGACCTCTTCCTTAGAACTAATCCTTCTGCTTACATATTTAATCTTTTCTCTCCGTTGGGCTCCTCTGATCATAACCTTGTTACTTTAACCTGTCCTATCACTCCAGTACGGCCTGTGGACCCTCCAAAGAAACGTCATCTGTGGCACTTTGGAGCTGTGGATTGGGAGGCCCTCAGGCAGTACTTGTTTGATTTTCCCTGGAATGATTATTACTTCCATGGCCGGGAGCCATCTGAGTGTGCCTCGCGCATTTCAGAGGTTATTCTGTTGGGCATGGAAGCATACATTCCTTTCTCATATCCTTTAACTAATGCAAGAAAGCCTTGGTTTAATCACGCATGTTCGAATGCTGTCTGCAACAAGGAGAGGGCCTATAAAAGGTACCGGAGCCAACCCACCCCTGAATCACATCTTGCTTATGTTTCTGCCCGGAATCGTGTCAAGTCTGTTCTTCGCTCTGCTAAAAATATTTTCATCTATACTAAATGCTCTCAACTGTCCAACTCGAATTCACTCCTTCCGGCACCTTGCCAAACACCTTTCTAACAACTTTACCTCATCATCCTTCCCTCCTTTTTTCTACTCTGATGGTTCTGGTTCTGTAGCTACTTCTTCTACTGATAAAGCAGATCTCTTCGCCCAGACTATCTCCATCCACTTCCTCCTTAGATGAGTCAGGTGCTGTGCCTCCATCACTTCCCCCCTCTGACTTCCTTATGGCTGACATTAAAATTTCTCCAGCTGATGTATTTTCTGCCATCACTGGCCTCAGTACTAATAAGGCATATGGGTCTGATGGAGTCCCTCCAGTTGTCCTCAATAACTGTGCTTCTGTGCTTACACCCTGCCTAGGTAAACTCTTTCACCTTTGTCTTTCAACTTGTATCTTTCCTTCTTGCTGGAAGTTTACTCTCATTCAGCCAGTCCCAAAGAAGGGTGACCATTCCCAACCCTCTAACTATCGCCCAAATGCATTAACATCCAGTGTCTCAACAGCTTTCGAGTCTATTCTTAACAGAAAAATTTTAAAGCATCTTTCCTATTACAACCTTCTTTCTGATCGTCAGTATGGGTTCTGTCAGGGACGCTCCACTGACGATCTTCTCACCTACCTTTCAGACTCCTGGTCATCCTCCTTTCGGGAATTTGGCGAAAGCTTTACCGTTGCACTTGACATCTCAAAGGCTTTCGATCGAGTCTGTCATAAATCTTTAGTTTCCCAGCTGCCCTTTTACGGTTTCTATCCTTCTATCTCTGCCTTCATTTATAGCTTCCTTTCTGGGCGTTCTATAGCAGCTGTTGTAGACGGCCATCGTTTTTCTCCTAGATCTAAAAACATTGGTGTTTCTCAGGGCTATGTCCTATCACCAACTCTCTTCATTTTATTCATCAATGATCATCTAAGCTGTACATCTAATCCTATCCACTCGTACGCTGATGATTCCACCCTTCACCTTGCCATTCGATTCCCGCAACGTCCATCTCAGTAGTTACTTCAACAAACAAGGGATGAGGCTCTGGCATACCTAATTTCTCACTTGGCACGTATCTCTGTCTGGGGTAGAAATAATCTAATTTTTAATGCATCAAAGATTCAGTTTTTACACCTATCATCCCGTCAAAATCTTCCACAGGAGTACCCACTAATGTTTAATAATATCCAGCTCAATCCTGCATCATCCTTGAACATGCTTAGGGTTTCATTCACACGGGACTTATTTTGGAAAGATCATATTGCATCTCTTATCAAATCTGCTTCCAAGAGAATAGGTGTGCTAAGCCGAATCCGTGCCTTCTTTACTCCTGCACAGTTGTTGACTTTATACACGGGTTTTATTCGCCACTGTTTAGAGTACAATTCTCATGTGTGGGGAGGCTCCCCACACACAGCTCTTCTCAATAGGGTGGAGTCAGAGGCCTTTCATCTCATCAACTCTCCTTCACTTACTGGCTTCCTTCAACCTTTGTCTCTTCGCTGCACTGTTGCCTCTTTTTCTCTTTTCTATCACTACTTCAATGGTCACTGCTCCCCTGAACTATATAAGCTCTTCTATATAAGAACCTGTCTGCTTGCATCCCTCCACCTCTATGGCGGGCGTGTAGCACCCGTCTAGCAACAAACTCTCATCTCTTTGCTTTCCAACTTTCTAATGCGTGAGTTAACTGTTACTCCCAGTCCTTCATTTATGCAACAGGTCAACTCTGGAACTGTCTCCCTCTGTCTGTATTTCCTACTTCCTATGATCTCCAGTCTTTCAAACGTAGTGTATCCAGGCATCTCGAAATGAGTGGATCTTGAATTTGGCTCTCTTTTGTATTGTTTTTGTTTTTTTCTTGGAAGGAACGTTCATGCAGGCTCAACCTTTGGCTCCTTCTTCCTTGCATTAAAAGAAAAAAAAAATGATCAGCTGGTCAGGTCAGGTGCGGGTAAGGGGATGGGTCTATTATGATGTGGCAGGGGTAAACCGGTTCTGCTGTCAGGCCCTGCTGCAGATGTCACTGATTGCACTGCGCAGATGACCATCGTATGGTGTGGTGCGGTGAGGATCTGTCCCTTCTCCCCTTTGGGGCTAAGATGCGAATGAATGTGTTTGAGTGGATGAGTAAATTGGGAGTGTGTCGTCCTGTCTCGGCTACCTCCCTTTCCTTGGGGGAAGCAGCCTAGGTACATAGACAGATAGATAGAAGAAGGGCGACTCTGTGCCTTTTTTATCACTGCACAATTATTGACTTTATACGCGGGTTTTATAAGCCCCTGTGTGGAGTGCCAGGGGAGGCTTCCCACATACAGCTCTTCTCAACTAGGTGGAGTCATAGGCTTTTCAACTCATTAACTCTCCTCCTCTTTCTGGCTCCCTACAACCTCCGTCTCTTCACCGCACTGTTCCATCTTTATCTCATTTCTACCACTCCTTCAATGGTCACTGCTCCTATGAACTGTCTGTTTGCATCCCTCTACCACTACGGTGGGCGGGTAGCACCCGTCTAGAAACAAACTCTCAGCCCATTTTTGTCCATCTATCTAAAAGACGAGTTAACCGTTGCTCCAGTCCTTCATGTAGGCAACAGGTTAACGCTGGAACTATCTCCCTCTGTCTGTATTTCCTACTGCCTATGAACTCCAGTCTTTCACACGCAGTGTCCAAGCATCTCGAGATGAGAGGATCTTGAATGTGGGTCTTTGTTGTTTTGTTTTTGTTTTTTCTTGGAGAGAAACAATCTTGTCGGCTCCTGACCTTTGGTTACTTCTTTCTTGCATTAGAAATATTACTTAGGGCACATACTAAAACTAACGAAAGCCTATACAAAAGCTCATACAAACGTAATAAAACGACGCATAATAAATGATTATTAAATAACTTCTTTATTTATTTTATATGTAGGACAACTATAATTATAATCTTTTAATTTTTCATCTTAAGATAAAACATCAGCCATCCTCACATCTGCTTTAGCTTTGGCTAATTTGCAATATCTCTCTGTCTCTCTTGCATTGTCCATGGAGCTACTATGTGGCCAAACTCGTGGCCCAGGTATTTTCCACTCCGTCTAAACGCCTCATATTATCAGCATTATATGGAAAAAAAAACAAAAAAAACATAAGATCTTTTCTGATTGTACATGAACCCCTCAATACACTAGGATAATAAACAGATACGATTCAAGCAAATATATTGTGAGGAGAAAAAATTGTCACTTGCATTTACTCATTTGCCCTGCATATCACCAATTAAATATACTGATATGGAATACCCATGGTTGGAAAGACAAATTCATGACGAACAAAATGTATGAAGTATAACAGTTTCCAAATGGAAACTGAGGTGGAAAGGTTTACCCAAATGTACTCAAGCGAAACAGCCTCAGGCAAAGTGTTATTGCACAGTTTTATTGTATGTAGAATAATAATACAGTATTGTATAAGAATTGGGGTACTTGCAGGTTTCCATATACATTCGTTTTTACAGAGTCTGTGATGAGACCAAAGCATCTGGCATGTTTAAGTTGTAGTTATAGTCCTAGTATTTAAATGACACTATGACTGCTTGTGCTTTCACGGAATGACGATTGCATAGTCAGATAAATATTTTTGTATAGAATTGCCTCTCATTTTTTACATGTATACTTTATTAATAAAAAGGAAAATGTTTGAAAGAAAGAAAATCGTGAGGAACATGACAAAAAACATCACTGTTTTTATTTTTTGTTTGAAGAAAAAAAACTATCAATATATTAATATTGTCATTAAGTATTAATAATCATTATTCGATATATCTCATGGTAATCTGCAGTGTCAAAGTTTACACACTTAACAGTGATGCAAAATTATTTTCATGTGAGTTATCATGCCACAGTTACAGATCGTCGCATTTACAACCATTTCATAACATTGTAATACTGCTGATCTAATTACATGAGCCTCACAGACTGGCCGATGCAATTTAGTCAGGTCTGTGACAACAGTTCATGGCGTCAGCGCTCAAGTGTGTGTTGTTGTATTGCAGGTGTGACACCGTTGTTCTTAACCCTGCACAGCAAAACCTTCCCGGCAGTAAAACTGTTGCTGGAGTTTGGGGCAGATATTAATGCAAGATCTGCTACGAGTAAGTTTATGGTGTTTTTACCAACAATGCTCACACACACACACACACACACACACACACACACACACAAGTACTGTACTGTTATTTTATCTTTATTATCATCATCAACATCTTTGTCTTCTCCTCCTCCTCGTCCACCTCCTCCTCCTCCTTTTTCTCCATCATCATCATCATATTATCATCATCGTCTTCTTATTATCTTTATTCTTATTCTATATTCTTTTTCATATTATTATTACTCATACTGTATATTCTTCTTCTTCAGTATTATCATGGTCATGTTTATGACTCTCTCTCTCTCTCTCTCTCTCTCTCTCTCTCTCTCTCTCTGCTGATGCGCACCTTTCTTCATAGCCTAGTATGAGGTCAACGTATGTTTGGCTATGTATAGTCGGGAAGCTGTAGATCTGAGTATGGGTAAGGTTACTACTTAAATGAGACTTTTATAAGTCCTTGCCAAACTTGGTTGGATCTGTTGCAAGTTATTAGATAGGCTATAGGCTTAAACAAGTGCTCGTGGGCCCTTCGGGCCCCTCACACTTGCTCCTGCGGAGAAATCTCGCGCTGCTATAATATATTTTAGTTATACCTGTGGGGAAAAAATTCTATGGAGATCCTATGCCTGGCGCCTGGAGCAGCGTTTTTTGGTCAAAATGTGATCGCTCATTAAATATAGTAAAAGTTTTTCAATCGTGATGGGACCAAGTTTTTTCACATCAGCGAATTTTTTGCGATTTTTGTGCCAATTTTGGTGCGATTTGAATGTGTAGTTTCGGTTACCCAAAACGCACAGACACACACCTACTGTTATATTAGGTACTGAATCTTTACCAGACTGATCGACAGTAAAACCCCCCCCCCCATTTTTATGTCTCTCGTACAGTTTCGTATCGTATCTTTCATAAAGGCTCCAACACGCTTGCATGCATCGGCCTTGGTCACCTAATGGCAGCTCTCCCCGCTGCTCGATCTCTGGCAGTCTCCCTTTTTAGTTCTTTATCCCTGAGGCCACACTGTATGAGCTTGTCCCAGTTATTTCTCGGTCTGTCTCGCGCAACCCTTCCCCCGACGTTCACACTTCTCACCGTCCGCACCCTACTGTCATCCTTCATCCTTTCAACATAAAATCATCTCAGTTTACCCCGCCTAATCACAACATCAATGCATTCCTTCATCGCAACTCTTCATTCGTAATCACAGCCCCCCCAGGCCTTGCATTTCAAGAAGCACTATACATCCACCTAATCTTTGTCATCTGTGAACTTTTGATCCTCCTATTATCCTCTTCCTTTACTATCCTGGTGACACTGCCATACAACAGTACACTCCAAACACATGCCGCATACCTGGATTCCTTAGGACGCTGGGATAGGACTTGATCCCAGTGTCGAGAGGCAACAGCTCCCTGA
Organism: Coenobita brevimanus; assembly: GCF_032717465.1. Lineage (NCBI taxonomy): Eukaryota > Metazoa > Arthropoda > Malacostraca > Decapoda > Coenobitidae > Coenobita > Coenobita brevimanus. Next base: position 1,791,185 of record NC_136997.1, read on the forward strand.
ACTTCCTCCAACCACTCCTTATCCTAGCCACAGAGCTATCTCCATCTTCACCAGTGCATAACATGTCCCCCAAATAATAAAACACATCTTCATACTCAAGAGATTCACCAGCAGATTAGTCCTTGCAAGTCTGACACTCTCTACAGTATATGTTTTCCCCGACACACTGCAAACACAAACTCAGCATCATCTCGCAGTCTAAGTCAAATACCATTACCTTTCTTATCCACTCACTTGTCATAAAACAAGTACATGATGGAATTACCTCTCACACCCTTCTTGCAAACCGAAAATGGCCACTATCCCTCTGTTCTGACAGTACGGCCACCAGCCCAAAATACCACCACTTTTGTTTTATCCGCATTTACTCTCAGGTTCTTGTGGCTCATTTCGTCACTCCATTTCCTAGATCTTTCTTCCACCTTCCTTTCATTCTCTGTAGTCAACATCAAGTAATCGGCATATATTTCCCACGCGAGTCCATTTCTGAAGCCACGTGAGAGAGCTTAAAGTACTATGACAACAAGGGGCTCAAGACTGACCTCTTATGCACACCAACATTCACGGAAAACTCATCATTCAAGTCTCCCTTCACTCTCACCCCGGTGCGGGCACCCACATACATAGCCATAACCAATCTAACCAGACACTCCTCGATCCCAAGGTTTCTCATTGTCCACTTCATCACCTCTCTAGCGACTCTGTCAAAGGCATTCTCCAAATCAAAATAAACAAAATACAGCTCGCCTTTCTTTCCTGTATATTATTTCTGAAGCTGTCGGACAATGAAAAAAGCATCAATGGTCCCTTTGCCCCGCATTAACCTAACCTGCATCTCATTAATATTCACTCTTGCTCTAACGATAGCGTCTAGAACCTTCACCATTACCTTCACCATCTGGCCCCAAAGTTTTATGCCTCTATAATTTCCTCTTCCCAGGGCATCGCTCTTTCCCTTGTACGCATCTACAGTCACACTCTTTAGCCAGTCATGTGGAACAACACGCTCATACATACGCGTGCTAATCAAATCAGTAAATAAACCCACTCCTTTGTCTCCTGAGGCCTTCAGCATTTCAGCAGTCAACCCAGACACTCTCCGCCTTCCCCAACTGCATCTTGCCTACTACCCTAATCACGGTAGCACCAGCAATCAAAGGCCAATGGACAAACACTGTGTCCACTGACATCAAACTTTCACTGTTCCTGTAAAACTCCACATACCTCTGAAATCTAAAATAACCTATGTTCTGCATGGAGGCACCCCCTTCTCCCACCCAGCAGGGGAAGTAGCACTCACTGTCCACTAGCCCTTGGCTACACTGAGCTTCCATGAGGTAGATGGAACTGTCAATCGTAAACAAAAAATATAATAGGTTAATCCTCGTGCAGAACGTATATCATAAAAAATCTTAAAAGTTTTTGAGACGTATGTTTCTTTTGAGGGTAAAAGAATGCCTGAATGCGCAGAAATAAATCTGTCTGCCTAGTATCAGAATGTCCTCCCTACAAGAAACATCTCTTCTCGTATATCTCTCCACTCCATCCCTCCATCTCTTCTCTTCCCTCCCCCCCCCCCTGCCTGAATGCGCAGAAATAAATCTGTCTGCCTAGTATCAGAATGTCCTCCCTACAAGAAACATCTCTTCTCGTATATCTCTCCACTCCATCCCTCCATCTCTTCTCTTCCCTCCCCCCCCCCCGCTCCACCACACATCACACTTCTGGTCTATCTCTCATTCTCCTTCTTCTCCTCATGGCCAAACCATCTCAAGCGATTTCATTTAAAATTTTTAGTGGCATCCGCTTCGACACCTTAAGTACCCTTTCATTTCTTATTTGACTCTCTGAATCCCCATAACTCATTGTGCTCCACATAACTCATTTCCACTGCCCTAACTCTTGGCTCATGTCCTTCTAACAGTGTTCAAGTTTAGAGTGCTGATCACAGTATTGCTATGCACTGACTTATTTTTTATTTTTATTTTTTTTATCGGATGCGTACTTTCCCATTTCTTACGACCGCTTTCGGTGAAACAGCAACCTTTCTACCCTACTATATGTTTCAAGCGCTTCATCCTCTAAACGTCCATCCTCATTTACCACACCGTTTAAGTACTTGAATGCTCTCACATTCTCCATTTCTTCACAGTTCAGCCTCACTATGCATGCTGTGATTAAATTTCTTTCAAAGATTATTCATTTACGTTTATCTAAACTTACTTTTAAATTTCGTTTCCTATAAATAGTACCCAAATGAGATAGAACACTGATTTTAATAAAGTGAAGGGTTAACTGGCAAGCAGAGAGTTAATGTGTTGCACCAAAGGCATTTAGCCACCCCAACCCCTATCCAGTTAGCATGATTCTTCACAGTTACAAATGTTGGGTGTGTGACTTGTGTGCATCATTGCTATGAGAAAAAAATTGCACCTACATTCACATCAGACATAAAAAGTGTTGTATAGAATACCAGCAATTTTCTTAACACAGTTCAGGAGTATAATCCCCTCACTCAGTCTGACGTGTTTATTGCCTGTCAGTATTGTTATTGTTGTTCTACTTTGGTCTGTTTGGCCGAACAGACCAGTTGACCACAAAGCACCCGCCTGTCTCTGGAGCACGGTCCTTCCACTTGGTAAAGTGAAGGGAAATGGAGGAGACATAGCCTCCAAGAGGATGAACTGTGTACTGTATAAGAAATATGTATAAGTAGTCTTAGCCTTGGTGTGTTATGTTATGGCAGTTACCAGGCCTTAGCCCCACACCACTCCCATAGTGGTACCTCCTAGCACAATGGTAAACATCTAACTGTTACCTTTTGGTGGGCTAATGGGTTCTACACCTTGCTCAAGGGTGACCTGGGACGATGCCTGTCAGTGTAACTGGTTCAAACTGCTGTTTTCATCGATCCAGACTGAGACACCAAAACCTGCATGGTGAATCCCGGGAAATTGTCCTATTTGCATCTCGCATGGATGGCTTAGTATGTACCCAGATCTTCACCACCTTAATACAACTCTGCCTGTAACTATAAGCTATTTTTTTTCCTTAAACACGCATTGACATGTTTCATTGTGACTATATATTCCGTTAGATTTAACGTTTTCAGTGCATAATATTATTTTTTAATGCAAACAGACTGGCGTTGAAAGCAGTAAAGTGGGTGTCACAGTGGCTGTATAACGTCCATACAGTAGTAAAAAAAAAAAAAAAATACTGGATATAGTAAAGTAATATGTTCACCGTTATAGACATCTCTTTATTGTGTCTTACCTTCTGTTCTGTATTTTAATATCAGCACGTTTCAGTAATTATATAACTCCCCATATTTTCTGAATACATGAATATCTCCTGTGTACTGGCCAGGCTATCCACAAATATCTCAGGTGTGCGATAATAGCTCACACGGGAGTAACTGGGATTTGTCTTGTTGGTTCCCGGTGTGCCTATCCGTCACTAACAATTCTAAACCAAATATTTCAAAGAAGAAACACTAAAGAAAAAAAAAAAATGGCATCACAATGTGAAGGGAGAGTGATATTACAATGGGCGCGTCGGTTAAGGGATAATTTGGCCAATATTAATAGAACTGGATCAGGAGATGTACAGTATGTGATTTACAATGTAACATTATATCAATGATGGGGAATTCATATGTTTAACTCTAATTGTTCCCAGTTCCAAAACCTGAAAACACACACACACACACACACACACACACACACACACACATTCTTTCTTAGCCAGTGAGAATACTCTCTGCTCACTTCACTGCTCAGTTTCACCCTGAAATTAGTTCGTCATTTTGCAGCATTCTCGCTACGTTAGTTTGTGACAACGATTATGTAACCTAATTCCACGTGTGGAGAGTATGCCTTTTGTGGTTATGACATGTTGCATATGCTATATGAGTCAGTCGTCATCATCATCATTATCATCATCATCCAGGCCTCCTTTCCCACCCCAAGGAGGGGTAAGGTACCAATGTAGCACCAGTCGAGCAGGGCAGTATTCCCAAGATGGATGGAAAGCTGCTGACAGAGAGAACTGGAGCTCCTGTTTCATCAGCCTTTGGGACTAGTTCCTGACCATCCCCCTTTGGTGAACTTTTTTAGTGTTTCATTAACACAGAGTAGGCCAACATGCTCTCCAATAGAAGCTTCTCTGTCAACACCAAACTACATGCACAGCACACATTACACTTCCTTTTCAAAATTAGTAAAGAAATGGCGACAACTAACCATGCCTCGGAGTCCCCCCGGGGGGGGGGGACATTAAATTCCCCCACCATCCGCCCCTCTCCCGGTGACGACTAAACGAGCTGCCTACACCCACTGTCTGACTGATTTCTTCATCTCTGCAAGATTCGCGGCCTTTCCTCTAATTTTCGCTCTGTTGAGCACCACCTCTCCTCCTCTATACCTCACCTTCTCTCCCTAACTGAGACTCAGCTGTCTGAGGCAACTGATAGCAAACCCTCTTCTGTATCTTCCTACTTTCTCTATACTCATTTCAAAGCCAAAGGTGGCAACGACTTATCTTGCTCTCGTGTTCCTTAACTTGATTATTCTGAATTCTCTACTCTCTGGCTTCAGCTTTCCTGTCATTCTCTGACTAAATATATCTGTGCTGTTTACATATACCCTAATTCTACCGACTATGAAAAATTCTTCGATTATCTTACTTCTATGATGGAACACATTCAAACCATTTCTCCTTTCTCTGAAATCTCCAGTCTAGGAGATTTCAGTGTTCACCACCATCTTTGGCTCCCCTCTTCTTTCACTGATCCACCTGGTGAACAAGCCTACAACTTGCTTATCATCAGTGAACTAGGGCAGCTTATACAGCATCCTACCCGTATCCCTGACCAGAGCTCCAGCATGCTTGACCTCTTCCTTACAACTAATCCTTCTGCTTTACACTTAATTTTTCCTCTCCGTTGAGCTCCTCCGATCACAACCTTAATGCCATAACCTGTCCTATCACTCGCGTACGGCCTGTGGACCCTCAAAAGAAACGTCGATTGTGGCACTTTGGAGCTGCGGATTGGGAGGCCCACAGGCACTACTTCTTTGATTTTCCCTGGAATGATTATTGTTTCCATTGCCGGTGTCTTGCGCATTACCGAGGTTATTCACTCGGGCGTGGAAGCATACATTCCCTTCTCATATCCTTTGACTAATGCAAGAAAGTCTTGGTTTAATCACGCCTGTTCGAATACTGTCCACAACAAGGAGAGGGCTATAAAAGGTACTGGAGCCAACCCACCCCTGAATCACATCTTTTTTATGTTTCTGCCCAGAATCATGCTAAGTCTGTTCTTCGCTCTGCTAAAAATAATTTCATCCATACTAAATGCTGTTAGCTCTACAGCTCGAATTCTTCCTGCTCGTTCTGGCATCTTACCAAAACCTTTCTGACAACTTTACCTCATCATCCTTCCCTCCTCTTTTCTATTCTGATGGCTCTGTACCTATTTCTTCTACTGATAAAGCAGATCTCTTTGCTAAGACTATCCTCCAATTCCATCTTAAACGATTCCGGTGCTGTTCCTCAATCAATTCCCCCCCTCTGTCTTCCTCATGGCTGAGTATTAAAATTTCTTCAGCTGATGTATTTTCTGCCATCACTGGCCTCAATACTAACAAGGCATATGGTCCTGATGGAATTCCTCCAGTTGTCCTCAATAACTGTGCTTCTGTGTTTACGCCCTACCTAGGTAGACATTTTCACCTTTGTCTGTCAACTTGTACCTTTCCTTCTTCCTAGAAGTTTGCTCTCATTCAGCCAGTCCCAAAGAAAGGTGACCATTCCCAACCCTCTTACTATCGTCCAATTGCTTTAACATCCCGTGTCTCAAAAGTTTTGGAGTCAATTCTTAACAGAAATATTTTTAAGCATCTTTCCTATGACAACCTTCTTTCTGATCGTCAGTATGGATTTCGTCTGGGACGCTCTACTGGCGACCTTCTCACCTACCTTTCAGACTCCTGGTCATCCTCCTTTTGGGACTTTGGTGAAAGCTTTACCATTGCACTTGACATCTCAAAGGCTTTCGATCTAGCCTGGCATTAATCTTTAATTTCCAAAGCGCCCTCTTATGGCTTCTATCCTTCTATCTCTGCCTTCATCTATAGCTTCCTTTCTGGTCGTTCTATAGCCACTGTTGTAGACGGCCATCGCTCTTCTCCTAGATCTGTCAACAGTGGTCTTCCTCAGGGCTCTGTCCTATCACCAACTCTCTTCCTTATATTTATTAATGACCTTCTAACTTGTACATCTAACCCTACCCACTCATACGCTGACGATTCCACCCTGTACTTTTCTATTCGGTCCCCTCAGCGTACATCTCAGCAGTTACTTCAGCAGACAAGGGATAAGGCTATGGCACACCTAATGTCTCACTTGGCTCGTATTTCTGACTTGGGTAAAAATAATCTTGTTGTTTTTAATGCATCAGTGACTTGGTTCTTACACCTGTCTACCCAACAAAATTTTCCACAGGAGTACCCATTAATGTTTAATAATATCCAGCTCCATCCTGCATCATACTTGAACATGCTTGGGATTTCATTCACTCTGGACTTATTTTGGAAAGTTCATATTACATCTCTTGTAAAATCTGCTTCCAAGAGATTTGGTATGCTAAGCCGACTCTGTACCTTCATTACCCCTGCACAGTTGTTGACCTTATATACGGGTTTTATTTGCCCCTGCGTAGTGTACAACTCTCACGTGTGGGGAGGCTCCCCACATACAGCTCTTCTCAATATGGTGCAATCAAAGGCTTTTTGTCTCACTAACTCTCCTCCTCTTACTGGCTTCTTTGAACCTCTGTATCTTCGGCACACTGTTGCATCTTCATCTCTTTTCTATCGCACTTCAATAGTCACTGCTCCTCTGAACTTTCTGCTTGCATTCCTCCGCCTCTACGACGGGCGCGTAGCATCCGTCTAGCAACAGACTGTCATCCCTTTTCTGTCCAACTCTCTAATGCAAGAGTTAACCGTTAGTCCCAGTCGTTGATTTATGCAACAGGTCAGCTCTATAGCCCTATCCCTCTGTCTATATTTCCTGCTTCCTATGATCTCCAGTCTTTCAAACGCAGTGTGTTCAGGCATCTCGAAATGAACATATCTTGAATTTGGCTCTCTTTTTGTATTGTTTTTTTTCTTGGAAGGAACAGTTTGCTGACTTCTGGCCTTTGATTCCTTCTTCCTTGCATTTAAAAAAAAAAAAGGTAGAGACTAGAGATCCATTGAAATTCTAGAATCAGATCTTAACCAAATTTTTATCCACTGAAAGGGCCACACACACATTCAGCCACTTTAACAGCCCCAGAATCGTGGGCACCACCTGCTAGATCATAGAAAAAAAAATCCCAATTAGCATCACGCTCACTTGTCCGACAGCGTCAGTCTGACTACAGCCAAGTTAAAAAGGGATGACAAACCTTGGTCATACTCTCCTCTGCACGAACTTCATGCAGCCAGCTCTATCGCTTGTCATTATCCTAGTCTCATTAACTCCCATATGTTTCTTTCTCACATTGTCAATTTCCATATCTATCTACCCCCTTCTTAGCGTACTAGGTCTCCTCCCACCTTCAAATTCATTCTTTGCACCACACGATTCACACCTCATTTTCTCAACATGCCCATACAATTCTAAGTACACTCTTTTCAATCAGTGTGTCCACCAGCGCTGTCGAGAACTCATTATTCCCTTTCCAATCTATTCTCTGCATTCCACACACATTCTTCAACAGTCCCATCTCCACTGCTATTCTTCTTGGCTTTTCATTTTATTGTCACATCATAGTCTCACAACCTTACATTACTGTAGGCAATAAAATTCCTTCATGGAACCCTCTCACAGTTGCTTCAGTCATACCTATGGTTCTCATCAAAGTATTCACAGTACCAGTCATTTGCAAATCCTGTGCTACTCTACTCTCCATTTGCACATTTACCTGTCATTTCTATCCATGCACCCAGTTACCTAAACACTCACCAATTTGACTCTGTCCATTCACCATAACATCACAACTGAGAATCACGTTCTTTCTTAGCAACCATCACTTTACCCACTGTATGTTCACCTTTAACCTGCTGCATCCCCTCAACGTTTGGGTACGTCACCATGTTTTTTCACGCTGACACCCAAAGACGTACCGATACATTTTGCAATTACAAAGTCTGTCATTTGCACATTTTTCAAGTTTCGCGCGTGATTTTTGGTAGGCATGCGCAGGAGACCTTCCTCTACCCACCGCCAGGTGGCGACATTGCCTGACCCCGCGTACCCCCCCCCCCACGCCATTGTCTTGGCAACTCACCTGTTAGCGGTGACATTGCCAGTAAAGACATGTTGCACCACGGTACGAAATTCAAAGCGAGAGTGATTCCCCAGTCGATGACAATGTGAAGGACAAAGATTACGTGGTGCCAGAGGAGGAAACGAGCCGAAGTGATGAGGAGGTAACATCACCAAGGAAGGTGCGGTATGTTGATTTGTTCAGTCAGTGAAACAACTCTTATAATGCCTATATTATCGTGTGAAAACCAAAGTATTCTTGTACTTTATATAACTTCGTACCAAATGAAGAAATATCTATTCTGAGTGGTTCGCAATAGTTACTGCTACCATAGAAAACGGGACAGCAGCAGCGCGGCTCCAGAGAAGATGGTACCGGGTGTGGGGAGGGTCACCTCTATAGTGCACTTCTGAGCTCAGGTGAGCACTTTTTGTGATTTACCATTGTTTCTCATAAAAAGCCGAGGTTTGAGCAAAAAAAAAAAAAAAATCCAAAATCGGTTGGGATTACAGTAGAGGGGGCTGGGGTCATTGGTGAAAAATCGGTCGGGATGCTGCGGGTTAAGACACTGCCCACAAAAACCTCAAACTCTGCATCATTCTACCAAGCTCTTCTCTGCTATTTGCAAGCAGTATTACATCATCTGCATTCATCACATTTGTGATAATCCAGCCTTCGTTATACTTTACCATCGCCATCCCACTCTCCATTACTCGCGTCTTTACTCCATCCATAACTCCTTTGTTCTGCCAGCCTACCTTTATGAAAATAATTTATGGGTATACTGTAAATTTTTGTGAAGTATCTCCTTGACACACGCCCTGCTCAATCTTAATTTTTTCCGATTCTTTCTGTAATTAAGCTGTTGTAGTTCCCTATTTATAGCATGTTTTCGAGCAGTTTTACAATGTTCTCATTTACATTTTGTTCTCGCAATAAAATAATATACAGCACGGTCCCGGGTTAAGTCAGAGTTCCGTTTCTGAGACGTCACTTAAGTCGATTTTGTATGTAACTCGAATCTCTGACTGTACTGCATACATTTATACCTCAAGGGAGTGAGTTACGGGGTGGCGAGGTATGAAATAAGAGGGACAGGGAATGGATGAGACGAGGTGATGCATAGAAGAAGGGAGAAGTGAGATAGGAGTGGGTGAAAAAGGAAGAAATGAAAGAAATTGAAGGAAAAAGAGACGACAGGGAAAAAAAAAAAAAAAAAAGACGGTGAGGAAACAGGACTGGAGAAGGGAGAGAGTATATTAAAGGAATATGGAAAGGAAGAAGGGGAGGGAGGAGAGAGAAAAAAGAAAATGGAGGGGAAGGGGGGAAAGGAAGCGTGATATGTGGAGGGAAGAGAACGATCGATGGGTGTAGGAAGCTAGGAAAAGAAGGAAATAAAGCGAGGGGAGAAGAAGAGAGGAATGGAGAGAGAACGAGTTACAGATGAGGGATTAAGGATTAGTGAGGAAATGGACGGGAAGGAAAAAGAATGAGGACGAGAGGGAGGATAACAGAGGGAGGAGGGAGATAAGGAAGGTAAAAGAACGGGGAAACAACAGGGGACGAGCGAGGGAGGAGAGGAAACACGGAAGGAGATATGAGAGGAGAATAGAGTGGAAAGAAACATCTCTCGGCAGAAAGCAACACTTTAAAACTCTCCATTCTTGGAGATTTCAATGTTCACCACCACCTTTGGCTCTCCTCTCCTTTCACGGATCCACCTGGTGAACAAGCCTACATCTTTTCTATCCTTAATGACCTAGAGCAGCTTGTACAGCACCCTACCCGTATCCCTGACCGCCTTGGAGAGAGCTCCAACATACTTGACCTCTTCCTCACAACTAATCCTTCTGCTTACTCTGTTAATCTTTTCTCTCCGTTGGGCTCCTCCGATCACAACCTTATTACCTTAACCTGTCCTATCACTCCGGTACGGCCTGTGGACCCTCCAGTGAAACGTCGTCTGTGGCATTTTGGAGCCGCGGACTGGGAGGCCCTCAGGCAGTACTTCTTTGATTTTCTCTGGAATGATTATTGCTTCCATGGCCGTGAGCCATCTGAGTGTGCCTTGCGCATTACGGAGGTTATTCTCTCGGGCATGGAAGCATACATTCCTTTCTCATATCCTTTGACTAATGCAAGAAAGCCTTGGTTTAATCACGCTTGTTCTAATGCTGTCCGCAACAAGGAGAGGGCCTACAAAAGGTACCGGAGCCAACCCACCCCTGAATCACACCATCTTTACGTTTCTGCCCGGAATCGTGCTAAGTCTGTTCTTCGCTCTACTAAAAATAATTTCATCCATACTAAATGGTCTCAACTCTCCGACTCGAATTCCTCCCGCTCCTTCTGGCATCTTGCCAAAAATCTTTCTAACAACTTTACCTCATCATCCTTCCCTCCTCTTTTCTACTCTGATGGTTCTGTAGCTATTTCTTCTACTGATAAAGCAGATCTCTTCGCACAGACTTTCTCCTCCAATTCCACCTTAGACGATTCCAGTGCTGTTCCTCCATCACTTCCCCCCTCTGACTTCCTCATGGCTGACATTAAAATTTCTTCAGTTGATGTACTTTCTGCCATCACTGGCCTCAGTACTAACAAGGCATATGGGCATGATGGGGTCCCTCCTGTTGTTCTCAAGAACTGTGCTTCTGTGCTTACACCCTGCCAAGGCAAACTCTTTCGCCTTTGTCTGTGAACTTGTACCTTTCCTTCTTGCTGGAAGTTTGCTCTCATTCAGCCAGTCCCAAAGAAGGGTGACCACTCCCAACCCTCCAACTATCGTCCAATTGCTTTAACGTCCTGTATTTCAAAAGTTTTCGAGTCAATTCTTAATAGAAAAATTTTAAGGCATCTTTCCTATCACAACCTTCTTTCCGATCGTCAGTATGGGTTCCGTCAGGGACGCTCCACTGGCGATCTTCTCACCTACCTTTCAGACTCCTGGTCATCCTCCTTTCGGGACTTTGGCGAAAGCTTTACCATTGCACTTGACATCTCAAAGGCTTTCGATAGAGTCTGGCATAAATCTTTAATTTCCAAACTGCCCTCCTACGGTTTCTATCCTTCTATCTGTGCCTTCATCGCTAGCTTCCTTTCTGGTCGTTCTATAGCCGCTGTTGTAGACGGCCATCGTTCTTCCCCTAGATCTATCAACAGTGGTGTTCCTCAGGGCTCTGTCCTATCTCCAACTCTTTTCCTTTAATTCATCAATGATCTTCTAAGCTGTACATCTAACCCTATCCACTCATACGCTGACGACTCCACCCTTCACCTTTCCATTCGGTTCCCGCAACGCCCATCTCAACAGTTACTTCAACAAGCAAGGGATGAGGCTGTGGCATACCTAATGTCTGATTTGGCTCGTATCTCTGACTGGGGTAAAAATAATATGGTTGTCTTTAATGCATCTAAGACTCAGTTCTTACACCTATCAACCCGACAAAATCTTCCACAGGTATACCCACGAATGTTTAATAATATTCAGCTTAATCCTGCATCATCCTTGAACATGCTTGGGGTTTCATTTACTCGGGACTTATCTTGGAAATATCATATTACATCTCTTTTAAAATCTGCTTCCAAGAGATTGGGTGTGCTAAGCCGACTCCGCACTTTCTTCACCCCTGCACAATTGTTGACTCTATACAGGGGTTTTATCCGCCCCTGTGTGGAGTACAACTCTCATGTGTGGGGAGGCTCCCCACATACAGCTCTTCTCAATAGGGTGGAGGCAAAGGCTTTTCGTCTCATTAACTCTCCTCCTCTTACTGACTCCCTTCAACCTCTGTCTCTTCGCCGCACTGTTGCATCTTTATCTCTTTTCTATCGCTACTTTAATGGTCACTGCTCCTCTGAACTCTCTGCTTGCGTTCCTCCACCTCTACGACGGGCGCGAAGCACCCGTCTGGCAGCAAACTCTCATCCTTTTTCTGTCCAACTCTCTAATGCAAGAGTTAACCGTTACTCCCAGTCTTTCATTTATGCAACAGGTCAGCTCTGGAACTGTCTCCCTCTGTCTGTATTTCCTGCTGCCTATGATCTCCAGTCTTTCAAACGCAGTGTGTCCAGGCATCTCAAAATGATCGGATCTTGAATTTGGCTCTATATTGTATTTTGTTTTTCTCTTGGAGGGAACTGTTATTGCGGGCTCATGGCCTTTGGTTCCTTCTTCCTCGCATAAAAAAAAAAAAAAAAATTTCTTCATTATTTTATTTTTTAAAACTTTCCTTGTAGCGGACTGTAGTAACCTCTAGATGACGCAAGACGAAAGTGACTTAACCTGGGACCTTACTGTATACATTTCTATCTATCAGTCTGTCTCCGTATCTATTTACACACACACACACACACACACACACACACACATATATATATATATATATATATATATATATATATATATATTATATAGATAAATAGATATAGATAGATAGACAGATAGATAATCATCATCAACCATTCCTAGTCCACTGCTGAACAAAGGCCTCCAAGAATTCCTTGAGTCAGACAATCTTTGTCACGTTTTCCCTGCAAACTTCTCTGGCTTATCTCTCCACCTCCTGTCTGACCTTCTTCTGCTACACATGCTATCTTCTGGAGTCCAGTCAGTCGGCCTCTTGCACCACCTGCCTTCCCTTATTCTTGGTACATGACCTGCCCACTTCCAGTTCTGTTCTTTTATTTCTTCTATAATGTGTCTAACTTTTGTCTGCTCCCTCAGCCAAGTTGATCTTTTTCTGGCTCTTAAAGATAAGCCCAGCACAAACATTTCCATTGCCCTTTGGGATCGTATCAGTTGATTATGCATCAATTTTGTCAGTTTACAGGTCTCAAACCCGTACGTCATAGCTGGAATCATAGTTATATACTTTTCCTTTCATATATATTGGCAAGCTCCTTCTCATGATGTCCCTATGTTTACCGAAAGCTGTCCATCCCTTTGTAATGCGTCTTTTTCTTTTGTTATCATGGTCTTTCGTTAATTTTAGTATTTGACCCGAGTAATTGTACTCCTCGACTTCAAGGATTTCTTCGCACATTCTGATGACGGTCTTTGGTATATTTGGATTAAACATTACTTTTACTTAGGTTCACCTTTAGCCCTACTTAGAGACTTTTCTCTGTTCAGGTAATTTAAAAAAAATTTGTGCAATGTCTCTGCTGTTTCTAAGATTTGGACAATGTCATCTGCAAATCTTAAATGGTTTAGCTTTTCTCTGTCTATGTGTACTCGATTGTTTTCGCAGTCTAGCTTTCTGAAAATACTTTCTAGGCATGCTGCAAATAATTTTGTGAAATTGGTTCGCCCTAACGCATGCCCTTCTCAATCTTATTTTTTCCGAGTCCTAATGTAATTCAACTGTAACAGTTCCCTCCTAAAATATGTTTTCAGTAAGTTTTACAGTGTTCTCATTTGCTCCTTCTTCTTGTAAGGAATTTATATTTGCTATGTGCTCCACTGAGTCGAAAGCCTGTCGTAATCAACAGAACCTAAGCACAGTGGTTTATAATATTCTGTACTTTGTACTGAGAAGGAGCCTCCCACCCACATCTTTCTTGACAATCTCCTCACTGAGGAAGGAGAATAGCTCCTTTTTGTTATCCTCATGTTTGAGGTATCTGGTTACCATACTGGACATCACTCGTAGATGCTAGTAAGGCATGTTCCAATCTCCTGCACTGTGACTGTGAGAGATCTTGCACAGGAAACAGCAAATGCTGTAGGGTTGAAGTCTGCTGCACAGGGTTGTGCAAGTGTGAAGGTGGATGTGTGAACAATGACGATACCTAGATTAGAATCAGTTAGATCTTGCAGTAGTGATATTTTCTTATAGTTCCTATGTGATTGGTGCTCAGCACCCTTGTAACACACTTGCGCGGTAGCATTCTCGCAAGTGCCCACATTTATGTTGTTCACATCAAAAGGCAAAGGCCTCCAAAATTGAAATCAGTATGTTCTGGTCTACATCTGGCCCAAATTTAGTGCCTGGAGACAAATCTGCCATATAGGGCCTGGAGTATTTCGGGAGTTGAACATTAAATGATTTAAATAACACTTTGTGTTGACTTGGCTTAGTTTTGATCTCATTTGACGTTTTATATGCCATTGGGGGGTTATAATGACCAAGAATGTCAAAACAGAGGTCAAATTTGGAATCCTTGAGGTCAAAAACCTATAAAAAGTGAGTTCATTCATGATTCTACGACTTTTGGTTACGAAGTTGTGATACAATAAATGTATCAGCTGGCAGCCATTTTGGATTTGGCCAACATGGCGGCCCGAATGAGCGCTGGGCTTGGCGCTCTCCAAAAATGAAATAAGTATGTTCTGGTCTACATCTGAGCCAAATTTGGTACTTGTAGCAAATCTGCACAAAACCCTCTTTATAACTCCCTAAGGGCCTGGACTAAAATCCCTCTTTCTAATTTGCCATGGCAATGCCTGCTCACTTTCGGCGGCACACTGACCATATGCACAGAAGGCAGTGCGGTTGGATCTTTAGTAAACGATGGTACAACAGTAATGTCCGTCAAATCATTTGCAACAGAATTCATGTTTCGTTGGGAGGACTGTGGCGAATAATCTCACCTCCCTGCCACATAGTTTCTGGTGAGATGTAAGTTTCAGGCCACCTTATCCAGGCTATTCGATGGAGCCTTGTATATCTACAGGGGGTTCAAGGTCAGCGCCGTCTCAGATGGTACCACATATATCTACAAGGCCTTCCGCACCTCCCAGGGACATACTAGGTAGCAGTGGGATCCTGCACCTGAATAGATATATATATATATATATATATATATATATATATATATATAAGATTAATAGAGAGTAAGAAGAGAGTGGATGAGGAATTTGGAAGGAATTTGAGAGTAAAAGTGGAGGGAATGTAAGAAAATGTTCTGGAAAGAGGTAAAGAGAGTTAGACAAGGTGGCAGTGAAGTTAGTCAGGGTGTGAAAGATAAAAATGGCAGATTACTAGTGGAGAAGGGAGAAATGGAGAGAACACATTAACGAGTTGTTGAACATAGAGAATGAAAGTAATGGAGTATAAGTGGCTGGAGAATGGCTGGGAGAAGGAGGAGGGATGTGAGAATAGAGGAAGAAATCAGTAGGATGGAAGTTGTGGAAACAATGAAGAAAGTCAAAATGGGGACAGCCCCAGGAATTGATGGAGTGTGTGGTGAAATGCTGAAGCATGGGGGAGAGAGAGTAGTAGAATGGATGTGGAAGATGTGCAGATTGGCCCGGGAGGAAGGTAGAGTCCTGGAAGATTGGAAGTCAGGTATAATTATTCCCTTGTACGAAGGAAAAGGGGAAAAAGATGTGTGTGGTAATCATAGGGACATTTGTTTTCTTAGTGTAATAGGAAAAGTGTATGGTAGGATACTTATTGACGGAGTTAGGAAAATAACAGAGGAATTAGTTGGAGAAGAACAGGGAGGTTTTAGGAAGGGAAGAGGTTGTGTAGATCAGATATTCATTCTTAGATCTTTAGTGGAAAAGTTTCTAGAGAAGGGAAGGAAGTTTTATGCAGCCTTCATGGATTTGGAGGAAACATATGACGGGGTGGATAAACAAGGATTGTGGAAAATATTAAGAATACATGGAGCAGATGGGACGTTGTTGAATGCCCCAGGAATTGATGGAGTGTGTGGGTGCTAAGGCTGCAGTGCTTGTGGATAGTGAACTGAATGAATTTTTCTACTCGAAGGTTGGACTGAAACAGGGATGTGTCATGTCCCCATGGTTGTTCAGTCTATATGGATGGGGTTATAAATGAGATACAAGGTAGGGCAGTGGATGTTGGAGTGGCCCTAATGAGAGAGGGCAGTGTTTGGAAGCTCCCTGTACTGTTATATGCAGATGATACTGTGTTGTTAAGTGAAGATGAAGGGGAGCTGCAAGGCTTGGTGGGTGAGTTTGGGAGTGTATGTAAGAAACGGAATCTTGCCTGTTTATAGTTGTTATATGTGCTCTCACTCCTGTGTCTTCTGTATCTATTCCACACCAAGTCTCTTTTTTCTTTTCATTTTTTTTACATTCCGTATTAAACCATTTCTTTATCTTCATTTCTCTTTCCTCGTGCTGAGTAATGTAATTTTGGACTCCTATTTCATAAAGATCACAGAATTTTCTATATACAAGATTTAAAACTTATCCTCTAAGCTCATTTTCCCAGTCTGTTTCCATGAAGTACTTCTTCAGGTCATGATAGTTGCCTTTTTTGTAGTTAACCTATAGACTCTTTTTGTGATTAACGTCATACGCAACCCTGAAGTTACAATTTAATACTGCATGATTGCTTTTGCCGAATGGAGGGTGATACATTATATTGTCAATTTCATTTTCATACCTAGTAAATATAAGATCTAGTACTGATGGATCATCAAGTCCTCTTTTTCTGGTGTTTTCCTTTACATGTTGTGTTAGGATAAACTGCTGCACAAGACCCAGGAGCTCTTGATCCCAGCAGCTTTCGTGGCTTTTTACATCTAGAGTATTCCAATCTACATCTGTATTGAAATCTCCAGCTAATATAATTCTTTCAAATTTCTTTTCCATTCTGTGTAGTAATGTTCTTAAACTCGGAATTGTACTTTCTGTCAGGTCTTCATATTCACATCTTTCCCAAGTGTTTGTTTTGGGTGGCATGTATACATCTGCCACAATTAATTTCCCTTCAGATGTGTTAATCTCCAGTGAAATCAGTTCTACTTGTGAGGGTAGCCTATATCTAGTTTTATTTCTTTGACGTGTAGGATTTTCTTTGTTAAAATTATAATTCCTCCTCCCTTAAATTTCTGTCTCTTCTTCATATATTGTATTCTTCTAAGTTTAGGATATCGCTTGATATCTTTGGGGTTAATTTTGTTTCAGTTAGGAAAATAATATGTGGTTCCTTTTCTTTGGTGTAGTCCTCTGTCTCTAATAATTCACACACCATCCTATCTACATTTGAGTACATCATCTTAATCATCTTGTTTACACACTCGTCATAACTTGAGTCTACTACCTTTCTCGTTTTTATTACCTATTGGTTATGTACCACTTTCGTACCTGCAATCCAATTACTTTGTAAAAAATAATGTACTCTTCTCTTCCTCTGATCTTCCCTCGTTCTTTATTTTTGTCTCCTCCCTTTTCTCTTTTAGTATTCCCGATTCCTCTTGAGTTAGGCATCTTTTTATCCATACTTTTTAAAATTCCTTTTCTTCCATGGGTTTGTTTACATTTTTTAGTATTTCCTCCACAGTTTTCACGCTCTGGAAGGTTACTTTTAGAGTCCTTGACATATTTCTCTCATATTTCTCTAGGCTTTTGTGTTTATGTCTTTAAAACAGATTTCCTCTGATACTTCCCTCGATATGCTCATTACATTAGCCATCTCCGGTGATTACTATAGATTTGTTGATATCTACTGAAACTTTGACCAATTTTGCTTTGTTTTGGATTATTGTTTTCACTTCTTTACTTTTTTCTTCAGCTCTTGTTTGGAAATCTTTCTTTACTTTCACCATTTCAGCATATGTAGTTTCCACATCATCTTTGTAACTGCATAACGTCATTCACCTAAGTTATCTTCTCTTCAGTATCATTGCTTTGGTCTATCAGGCTGCTTGCTTACCTAGTTGTCTCTGTATCATTTCTGAAGTCCTCCATAATACTCTCATGGTTGACAACTGTACTTGCCATTTCACTAATCTTTCTTCTAAGTGAACCACCTTAACTGACAGCTCATCTATTATTGTGTTTTTCTTGTTTAATTCCTTTACTAATTTTTCATTTTCCTCCTGCATGCTCAGTTGCTTCTTAATTTCATCCATTGCACTCTGAAATGCCTTCTCCAATTTGTACACCCTCTCTGCTAGTTTGTTGTATGTTTCCATTTCAACAAGTTCCTGGTAGAAATCATCATCGTTTCTTCTACCTTTGTGCCTTTTCTTAACCCCTTCCATATTCGCTTTACTAAAGATGATGGTCATCTCGTGGTATTACTGAGAAAAAAATTCTGCTTAAAAGTGTGCAACTCCTTGGTACTCGCTTGAGGTAGACGAAACAGCTTGAAGCTTGATCAGCTCATTCCTGCAATAATTGGCTGTATTCTGTTATTTGTGTGTGTGTGTGTGTGTGTGTGTGTGTGTGTGTGTGTGTGTGTGTGTGTGTGTGTGTCAAACAATCATGGAGACAGCACATACTCGTACCTTTATCCCACGCCAACACTGATCTTGAACCATTCACTTAAATGCCCACCTACCCTTATGCATGCTTCAGTTCCTTCGCAAAAGCTCTTAATGGCACTTACCACCTTACCACCTACAATATACATACGCACATCCTTCTCTGGTCTTTCTTCGTTGCCTTGTCGTCTGCTTTTTCGAGAGTCATTAGTTTTATAAATACCCTTTTGGCCCTCTCACACACTTTCTCCGTTATCTCTCTCATACAAAATATTAGATACATACATCCTTTACCACTTCTGAGTCAATCCTGTTCATCAGTCACCAAGTATTCATTATAATGTCCATTATTTTCCCTGTGATAATTGTTCCATACTTTTCATACAACACTCATGTTATTTATGCCACGATCATTTTTGCACTCATTTCGTTCACTCTTATTCTTGCACGGAGCTACAGTCACATATGGTATAGTTTCACTCATTCCTACTTTCTTATTGACGCACACTTCATTCTATTCTCTGCTCCGCACTTAACCATCCGTGCATTCACCTCATAAACCCCAGCTGCATTCCCATTCTTCATTTGCTTCATGTGCATTCTGAAAATAATAATAATGATGATGATAATAATAGTAATAATAATAATAATAATAATAATAATAATAATAATAATATCCAACATAATACCAGTTCTTTATTCTCACATTTTGAGAATGGGGGAATGTATCTTTTATAATATGTTGAGACTGTTGGGGGTAGGGGGGTCTCAAGAACACTCCCCCAGTATCCCTGCTTGTCGTACGAGGCAACTAAAAGGGTTGGTGGTGGGTTAGTGCCCCACCCCGTAAAAAGAACTAAACAAGCAAATAAAGCGCCTCGGACCAGGACGGACCTTACGCTGACGACTTCGGAACGGACTAAGGACATTCTGAGGGTGGGAACATGGAATGTGAGAGGAGTGAATGATGAAGTGAAAGAGCGAGAGATTGTTCAGGTGCTTGAGGATGTAAAAGTGGATATATATGGATTGACTGAAACTAAATGGAGGGTGAAAGGGTGAGAGAATGGGGATATGGTTTAGGTATATGTGCGGGAGTTAATGAGAATGAGAGGGCAAGAGAGGGAGTATGTCTGATGATAAGCAAGAAGTGGAAGGAGAATATAAGAGAGTATGGAACAGTGAGTGCAAGGATTGTATGGGTGAGGATGAAAGTAGGTATACAAGCATGGGCGATTGTATGTGTGTATGCTCCGACAGATGACCGAGTGGCAAGAGTGAAAGATGAGTTTTGGGCGAGAGTAGAAGCATGTATGGACAAATCTGAGAGGAGCAAGAGAGTGCTTTTGATTGGTGACATGAATGGCAAAGTTGGGAATGTACGAGTGGATGGAGTGGTTGGTCAGTGGGGTGTGCCAGCTGAAGTAGATGGGAATGGTAGTGCTTTGGTGGACATCTGTGCTGGTAAGGGGTTGGCAATAGTCAACACCTACTTTCGGCATAAGATGATCCACCGGTATACATGGAGAGTAATGAGGAGGATGGATGGTGAACTTGTTGAACGAAAGACAATGATAGACAACGTGTGTGTGGATGAGCGAATGAGAAGACAAGTGTTGGATACGAGAGTGTGGAGAGGGTGGGGGAATGGAATCTCTGACCATCACTTAGTGATGGCCAAGGTAACGCTGCAAAGAAAATGGTTGAGGAGACGAAGGGAAGACAGGAGGAAACAGCTCCTGTGAGAAGAGTGGAGATTTTACAAGATAGTGAGAAAATGGCAGAGTATAAGAGCATAGTGGAAGAAAGGTTGGGAAGGTATGAGCTAGAGCAGATGGAAGGGGTGGAAGACGTATGTAAGATATTCACGGAAGAGATAGGTGCAGCGTGTGAGATGGTTTGTGGAGTGAAGAGAAGATGCAAGGGTGTGCAAGGGACAGCATGGTGGCATGATGAGGTGAAACGAGCTGTGGAACAAAAGAAGAAGACATATAGTGAATGGTTAGCGAGTAGAGGTAGGGGAGAAGATGAGAGAGAGAAGAGAGAGGTATATGTGAGCAGGAGAAAGGAGGTGAAGAGACTGGTGATGGGGAGTAAGAAGAAAGTGGATGAAGAGTTTGGGAGGAATCTGAGTGTGAAATGGAGGGAGAGTAAGAAAATGTTTTGGAAGGAGGTAAAGAAAGTAAGGCAGTGTGAAAGGGGAAATAGTAGGGGAGTGAAAGATAGGAATAATAGATTGTTGGTGGAGAAGAGAGAGAAACTGAGGAGATGGAAGGAGCATTTTGAGGATTTGTTGAACGTACAGGTAGAGAGTGAGAGCAGTGCGAGTATAAGTGATTGGGGAATGGCTTGGAGATGAAGAGATGAGAGGAGGGAGGAAGAGATCAGTAGGGTGGAAGTAATGGAAGCAATGAAGAAGATCAAGTTGGGAAAGGCCCCAGGAATTGATGGAGTGTGTCTGGTGAAATGCTGAGGTATGGGAGTGAGATTGTTGTGGAGTGGATATGGAGGTTGTGTAGATTGGTTTGGGAAGAGGGAAGGGTTCCAGAGGACTGGAAATCAGGTATAATTGTTCCTTTATACAAAGGAAAAGGGGAGAGAGAAGTATGTGGTAACCATAGGGGTATTTGCCTTCTTAATGTGACTGGTAAAATATATGGTAGAATACTCATTGACAGGGTTAGGCATATGACAGAGGAGCTAGTTGGAGAAGAACAAGGGGGATTTAGGAAGGAAAAAGGATGTGTAGATCAGATATTTGTTCTAAGATGTTTAGTGGAGAAGTATTTAGAAAAGAGAAAGAAAGTGTATGCTGCCTTCATGGACTTGGAGAAAACTTAAGATAGAATAGATAGGCAAGGTATGTGGAAGGTATTATATATGGAGTGGTGGGGAAATTGTTGAGTGCTGTGAAGAGTATGTACGAAGGAGCTAGGGCTACAGTGAGAGTGGATGGTGAGCTGCGTGAGTTCTTTGATCTCAATGTGGGACTGAAACAGGGTTGTGTGATGTCTCCATGGCTGTTTGATATATATATGGATGGGGTTGTAAAGGAGGTGCAAGGCAGGGCAGTGGATGTAGGGGTGACTCTAATGAATAAGGGTGAGATTTGAAAGATTCCGGTGTTACTGTTTGCTGATGATACAGTATTTGTGAGTGAAGATGAATGGAAGTTGCAAGGTTTGGTGAAAGAATTTGGGACAGTGTGTAGGAGAAGGAAGCTGAAAGTTAATGTAAACAAAAGTAAAGTTATGGTGTTTGAGAGGAATGAAGTCACAGAATGTACAGTGAGGTTGAATGGTGAGGATATGGAGAATGTGAGTGCATTCAAGTACTTGGGTAGTGTGATGAGTAAGGATGGAACTTTGGGGGATGAAGTGCGTGAAAGGGTACAGCAGGGAAGGAAGGTTGTTGGTTCACTGAAAGCAGTGATGAGAAATAGGGAGGTGAGTATGGAAGTTAAGAAGTCACTGCATGATAGTATTGTGATCCCTACCCTGACATATGGAAGTGAGGCGTGGACTTTATAAGAGGGGAACAAATCAAGAGTGAGAGCAGTGGAAATGAGTTACTTGAGAGGAGCATGTGGAGTGACATGGAGGGACAGGTTGACGAATGAAGAAGTGAAGGAGCGTTGTGGGATGGATGTGGATGTGGCTGAGAAGATTAGGAGAAATACACTGAGGTGGTTTGGATATGTGGAGAGAATGGAGATTGAAAGACTGACTAAGAGGGTGTATGTAGGTGAGGTGGAGGGAGGGAGAGGGAGGGGTAGACCGACGATGAGGTGGAGGGATGGCGTTGAGAGGTATATGAGGGAGGGGGGGTGAGCTGGGGGAAGAGTAGTCAAATGGTGGGTGACAGAGCGACTTGGAGGCGTTTTGTCTGCGGCCACCCTTTGCGGAATTTGGGCGTCGGACTATAAATAGACATAAATAATAATAATTATTATAACAATAACAATAATAATAATAATAATAATAATAATAATAAAAACTGACTAGAAATTGAGTGGAAATATTCTTGCCAAATATGGATTGTAAAACTACTATGCCCGAGGAGTACCAATTTTTTTCTTCTCAACTACTGAACCAGTCATTGAATATCTGACTACTTTGAAAACAATGTCAGGAAAACTGCTTTCCAGTGGTGCTAGACTTTTTCCTCCACAAAGGCAAGTATAGCCCCTCCCCCCTAAACACAAGACACATTTATTCCAGGCAAGGATAGGACACGTTATTCCAGCACTTGGGCTAATAATGGCATCTCGTATCCTTTAAGTAACTGTTATAAGAACTGCCTTCCAGTGGCAGCAGTTACTTTCTGAGGTAAAGCCAAGTGAAATGGAAAAGGCCTAGAATACACACTTACACGAACACATTCCTCACCTGTAGGACTGACGCGAGATTAATAATAATAATAATAATAATAATAATAATAATAATAATAATAATTCATCCATCCATCCATCATCCAATCCTACATTGCCCCATGAGGAGCGTAGGAGCCCGGGGCTAGGCAGTTGGTCCCTATATTTAAGATGAGAGTGACCAGCCTCACTCATCCGTGAGTGGTATTACATGAGCAATCACCCCAGCCACCCCTTGGATATAAACCTTCACCGGCTCAATCCGACTGGAACGCAATAATTACCCACTCAACCACCAGGCGCCAAAATTTGGTTATATGGTTACCACCCAGCGTTGAAAATGGTTTCCTGGTGTACAGGGAACCATTTGGCTTGTCACTCAGTGTAGAGTCACCCACAGGCTGTAGGAAGAGGAAAGAATAAAGGAAAGAAAGACAGAAGAGGGAGTGTAAAGTCATCCGTAGGCAGAAGGACAAGGAAGGAATGAAGAAAGAAAGACAGAAGAGAATGGAAGGAAAGAAGGATGGAGAGGAAAGGGCAGACACCCGAGAGCAGCACTACATCGAGTGAGTGGATGGTGAACGCCCCCACCTACCACATTAATAATAATAATAATAATAATAATAATAATAATAATAATAGCAGCAGCAGTAGCAGTAATGGTAGTAGTAGTAGTAATAGTAGTACGTACCAGTATTGTCGAGGGAAAGTGAAATATAATGAATATATTCTAAATAAGTCGTCAGTTGTCACGGTGGGAAATGCACTCAAAATATCTACACTTTTTATGGGAAAAAAAAAAAAAAAAAGGAGTCACCACTGACACGAGGGTCATCGACTTATGGAATCAAGTAGTAAGTTTTACTTTATTCTGGCTTCCTTCGCCGATTCTCTAAAAACGAGAATTTCGTAAACTTTCCCAACAGCACACAGCGGAGACTAATTACTCACGAATGCTGAACTGCTGATACTGTTGGCCTCTGAGAGAGAGTGCTTACCCCGGACAATAAATAATTAATGCTAATAAAGGCAGATTCTTGCCGGTGCTAACTCCTGACTGGTGCAAACAGATTAATGAATCAGTATGAAAGAACTGGTTTAACTATCAGTCGTGATTAATATAAGAAGCTTGTGCAAAATGGAATTAGGAAACTGAAGCAAGCACAATGTGAAGAAATGAAACACGATTCTTACCTTTAATCAAGCCCAAAGAAAAGAACTGTCAATTTACTAATTACAAAGAAAATGAATTATTACATTACGAGATAAACGAGTAATCACTCACTCAAATCAGACAACTAGCTAATACTCTTAAGCCTAGAAAACACAGAGAGAAAATACTTGTCAGTGGAGAAAATGGAGCCGATGCTGCGAAGAGACTGGACAGCACTGATACTCAGGCCACTGCACTGCGCACTGCTGACGTCCACTGTTGCCGATCACCAATTCGGTGGGGAGATGCGGGGGTCAAAGAACTGCTAGAGACTGAGTGATATGCCACAAGATGGGGGGGCCTTCACTGCTCAGCACTGTTTTTGAGATCCACCTCCCTTGGCAGCACCACACAAACTGACTAACGTTCTCACTCGGCGCCACCCACAATTTGCCACAAAGCAATATATGATCACCGGAAGTAGGCAGGGCTTAGCTTAACGGCTAAAGAGACAGGGTGGAGGAACGATAAATACACAAACGTATCACTCAGTAATGCGCCAAGGGCACGCATTAAAAACAATCATAGTAAAACAATAACGAACGATTTGGGAACAATCCCGATAGAAGCACTGTCGGGACTGCTAGCTGAGTGAGTATTTCTGGATTTTTCACTAATGCATCTTGCGTTCCTGTAAAAATTCAATGTCATGAATTTGTATAAAAACACAATTTGAGAATTCATGACAATCATCATCATCATCTAATCCTGTGTTGCCCCATGAGGAGCGTAGGAGCCCGGGGCTAGGCAAGTTGGTCCTATTAAGACGAGCTACCAGCCTCACTCATCCATGAGTGGCATTACATGAGCAATAAACCACAACCACTCTTTGGATATAAACCTGCACAGGCTCAGTCCGATTGAAGTGCATTATTATTTTTTTATAGATAATGACTGTAGGAAGAAAAAACAAAGGGAAAAAAAAATAAGTCCATGTGCCTAAAGGCATCCTCCATTCATAAAATATTTATAACAACTGGATCTGAATTGAAGTGGATTAAATGTTTGTGTGAAACAACTCCCAGGAAGTGAATTCCAGAGAGTAGTAGTTCTGGGGATAATTGAATTTTGATAAGCAGAGGTTCTGCATTGCGAGGGAGAGAGTGTGAGTTCATGGGCGCTCCAAGCTGCCAGAGTATTTCGGGAGAAAATGTGAAGGGGAGGCTCAATTGAAACCAGTTCGTCAGAGCACTTACGGTAAAAATATTGATAAAATAATGCTAAAGAAGCAACATCTCTACGTACTGATAATGGAGGAAGGTCCTGCGTAATGGCAGGATTATTAATTAATCTAATGGCTTTATTTTGAATTTTGCCTCAATGCAACCGTTCCACATCCACTCCACAGTGGTGAACAGTATTCGATCTGAGAACGCACATGGCTTTTGTATATTGTGGCCATCTGCTCGTCAGTGAAGAACTCACGAACTCTGTACATAAGTCCCAATTTTTGGGAAGCATTTTTAGCAAGGGATTTAACATAAGCTGTCCAGCTTAGGTTGGGGTTTAGAGTAACACCTAGGATATCAGTTGTAATGGATATGGGAATATTGACATGATTTAGAATTATGTGAGAGTCTGAGGGATTGTATCTGTTGGAGAAATTAATGTATTTAGTTTTCTGAGCGTTAAATGAAACCAGATTTGTTTGTCCCCATTGATTAATTTTAGAAAGGTCCTGGTTCAGAGAAATTGCTGTGTTTATTTGGGAATTTATAATATCAAATCGTGTAAAGGAGGTACTAAATGTGAAAGAACTATGAAGGGTCGAGTCGTCAGCATAACAAGTGTATTGGGTTGTGGGTGACAGATGGGAGGTAATTTATATCAATGAGAAAGAGGATTGGCGCCAAAACTGATCCCTGAGGTATGCCAGCATTTATGGAATGAAACTGAGAATAAATTCCATCTACCATGACCCGCATTTTTCTATTATGAAGGTAAGAAGAAATTAGAGGAACCAGTGATGTAAGGCCAGAGTGTGACATCTTAGACAATAATGCCCGGTGCCATACTCTGTCAAATGCTTTTGATATATCAAGTGCTATTGTGTGTGTTTCACCATGTTGGTCTATTGTTTTGTTAATCTGATGGGTAAGAAGGCATAGAATGTCTACAGTTGAACGTTTTTGTCTAAATCCATTCTGCCAATCAGTGATTAATTTATTGATGTCTAGATGCTTGATTATGTTTGTTAATTAGTGTCTCAAAAACTTTACCGAGAATGGAAGTTATTGCAATTGGTCTATAGTTTGATGGATCAGAAGTTGCCCCCTTTTTAGGAACAGGATGGATATTTGCTTCTTTCCAAGAGGCTGGAAAACTTGAGGTACGGATGCATAAGCGGAAAAATTTTGCCAGTACAGGAGCCAACACTGAGGAGCACTTTTTAAGTACTATTGAAGGAATTTCATCTGGACCAATAGCTTTGTCTGCTGAGAGATTCTGTAATACAGCTTGTACGTATCTGGTGTGAATCATGAAAGGAGGTATTTGAGGGGAATCAAAATAAAATACAGGAATACTGTGATTTTCAGTATTTAGGGTGGAGTTTGTTGAGAAAAATGTCAGCAAGAAGTTTGGCTTTTCCACTTGGGTCACTTACTAGATTTCCATTGGGGGACTGTAAAGGTGGAATGGAAGAGGTGGTAGTGAAGTTAGTTTTGAGTGAATTAAGGGTTGACCAGAATATTTTGTTATCATTTGGGTTGTTTAGTAGTTTGTTAGCCTGTCTGTGTAGAAAGCTTGATTTAGAAAGATTGATTATAGTTTTGGCATGGTTTCTGATATTTCTATAATAGTTAAAGGCTTCTTTGGTTTTGGTCCTTGTATAAGTGTTATAGGCTATTGTTTTATGTTCTGTTACTCACAATTGTGGTCAAACCATTTAGAAGAATTACATCTATTTTTTGTAACTATGATGGGGAATGAATGTTTCCATGCCGACTTTAATGAAATCCCGTATGTGACCCAATGTGGAATTTGCATCTTGGGAGAAAAAAAGAGATCCAAGGATCATCCATGAAAAAATTATGGAGTCCCTCCCAGTCTGCCCTGTCGTAGTGCCATTTAGTCACTACGACAGGTTCAGAGCAGGAGGGTGTGGTAGGTGTTAAACTGGTGGCTTGAATCAGACAATGATCCGAGCATCCGAGGGGGGACTTCACTTTGACATTATAATTATCTGAATTGGTTGTTAGAAACAAGTCCAATAGGTGAGGATTTTGATCGGGGTTGTATGGTACACGGGTGGGTTGACTGACTAACTGGATGAGATTAAATGAGTCTGCAAATAGCTCACAATCAAGACCAGTCATCAGTTTTGGCTGAATAAGTGAGCCATTCAACATTATGAACATTAAAATCAACCAGAATAGTAATTTCTGATGCAGTATTAATGTTGAGGACACTTAGTTGTGAAGACAGAGTCAAATAAACTCGGCTCTGGAGGGGCATTAGGGAAACGATAAACACAACAGAAATACTTAATTTTACCAACAGATTTTAATTTGTATATGGAATAGTCGAAATAAGGACAATTAAATTTAATAATCTCCTCCAGGGCAATTTCTGATATAGCAAGGCAACATACGCCTCCTTTGGATCTGAAATTTTGAATCAAGATATAACCAGGAAAATTAAATCTAGACCACCGGGTACCATAATTTTGTTATACAGTTACCACCCAGCGTAGTAAATGGCCTCCTGGTGTACAGGAAACCATTTGGCTCGTCACTCAGTGTAGAATCACCCATAGGCAGAGCTAAAAGAGGAAAGAATGAAGCGAAAAAAAAAAAAGACAGAAGAGGGAGTGTAGAGTATATACTCTACATTCCGTCTGTGGAAGTAGTGAATGTGTTCAAGAGTGCGAGAAATTCCATGATGGCATAATGTGAAACAAAGATGAAAGGATGTGAAGTGGAGGAGAGGGAGGGTGTGAAAGGATGTGAAGTACAAGATCGGGCATGAATGGACGAGGGAGATGCAAGGAAAGAGTTGCTTTGCTGATGAATAAGGTGTGGCAGAGTGGAGTGAGAAAGTACAAATGTGTCAGCTCCAGAAGTGTGTATGTCAACTTCAAGTTAGAAAAGGTGAAGGAGGGAGTGATTGTAGCGTATGCAGCGTGTGATATCAGGAGTGTTAGAGAGAAAGACAGGTTTTGGGATGAGGTGGATGAAGCAGTGGGAGAAATGCCCAGGAGTTATAAAGTGATCGCAATGGGCGATATGAATGGAAAAATAGGCATCGGTCCTGAGGATGACATAATGGGTTGTAATTATGTACCAGGAGAAAATGATAATGGGAAGCGACCGAAGGATATGTGTCAGGAAAGGAGGTTGTGCATTTGAAAATCGTATTTCAGACACAAACATGCACATAAATATACATGGTATAGAGGGAACGGGGATCGTGCTGAAAGGAGCCTGATTGATTAAGTGCTCGTAGGGAGGTCAGTGCTGGGAATGGTTGCTGATACAAGGGCAGTAAGAGGAGGATGTGGAGGTCTGTCAGATCAAATGATTGTGGTGTGCAAGATCAAGCTGAGAGGAGTGAGGTGGACCAGAGAGAGGAGCAGTCAGGGAGAAAGACTGAAAGTCAAGAAGCTGAGAATCAAACAAATGGCAGATGAATGCAGGACCAAGGTAGGGGAGGAGTTGGAATCGGTAAACTGGAATGAAATGGATCTGGACAGCCTGTGGAATGCATATGGGGATTGCTTAGTTCGAAGTGCTAAATCGAAGTGTGGTGTGGCAAGAGTAACAAGAAAGAAGAAAGCTATGGCATGGTGGGATGAAGAGGTTAAGAGGGCAATGGAGGAAAGGAGGAAGAAGTCGGTACATTGGTTACAGGACAGGGATTCAACTGAAATAAGAACTGAATATACTGAGAGCAAGACGCACGTAAAGAGACTAGTGAAGAGGAAAAATAAGGAGGAAAATGAGGATCTTGGATGAAAAATGAATGCAAACTACTTTGAAAATAGGAAGTTACTCTGGAAAAGTGACAACGGAAAGAAATGTGAATGTGTGAAGGATGTAAATGGTGGATTATGAACCCATGGGGATGAAGTAAGGCCCCGATGGAAAGAATATTTTGAAAGCCTGATGGATGGGACTAGAGACAGCAGAGCAGCTGTAAACATGATTGGTGTTGGGGGTGTGCAGAGAAGGAAGGCAGTGTCAGGAAACGTGACACTCGCACACATGAAGAACGCCGTGAAGCAGCTGAAAACTGGGAAAGCAGCTGGGGTTGATGAGGCGTACGCAGAATAAGCAGAGATGATTAAGTGTAGTGGAGAGAGCTGAATGAAGTGCTTGTTGGGGATATGTAAGAAGGCATGGATGAGTGAAACTTTGCCAGCAGAGTGGAAAAAGGCTGTGATTGTATGTCAGGACTCCATATTATAATAATACAAATTCATAATAGACAGGAACACAAATGTGTAGTCTTAAAGGTAGTCAAGCTAGGTAGGAAAGGAAATGTGTTTGCGATTTCAGTGGGAAAGGAAATGTGTCTGCATTTCTGTAAGGAATGCCAGACATGCACTATGTCACCGGAAACGCTACATACACACAGACACACGGACTTCTCGAACATTCTGACATGTGTCTGGTACACGTGACACAAAGCCCTCCTAGACAGGGAAGGAAGAGTTAGAGAATCAGAAGGGGGCTAGCTATTGAACCGAGAGGTTGCATGGGAGAGGGAGAGAGAAAAGTGTCTAACAAGACAATCTGGGAGGTAACAGCGGGACTCCGTACTTCACTCGTGTGTGAGAGACTTAAGTTAATCTTTTCAAGACAAATATAATTATAAATCGTCCCATGCTAATCTTTACCTCTCTTGTCATTGCATGACAAAGGGAACTAAGATTATCTACTTACAAACCTACTCCCGTATAACTACCTCTCGTCCAAGAGTATAACTTACGCATAACTGATCTACAAAACTCACTACAAGAAGCTGCGAAGTTCTACAAGATATGGTGGCAGCAGACGTACGAACCTCGTCTTCAAATCTACAGTGAATTTCTACAAAAGCAGGCGAGACTCTAACCAAGATCAGCTTCAGTTCTACAGTGACTTTCTACAGAAGCAGGTGAGACTGTAACCAATATCAGCTTCATATCTACAGTTGATTCTACATTATCAAGAAACTACAATTCTATGGTCAAGTAACCACAATCGAGTATACAGTAAGAAGAACGAGTTACATGTAAGGAAAAACAAGCGCTACGATTAACTACAAGTATCAAGTCTACGAGACATCCCTATAATCTTCTACACGTACCTACAAGTAGCGGCAGTCTTCATCCCACAACGAGTAAATCACAATAAGAAAGGATCGAGAATACATCAAGAAAGAAAAACAGAACAAACAAACGAAGAGCAATAACACAGCAACAAACCCCCACCCCCTGCTCCACCACCACACTGACGCAGGAGTGCAGAGGTCAAGACGACAGCAGCAAATGCCAAAGCCAACATTCACAACTCATCTTACTCACCTTTCGTCACTCAGGTTACTCATCGCTATTTATTTACTCACCACAGCTACCAGAGTGTGAGAAGTCGACGTTGTTTGTATTTTGCTGAGAAGCTGAGGACACCCACAACATGTCAATCAACTCACCACCTGCACCATCACTAACACCACTCCCACCACGGTAAAAATTAGTGAGTTACATATTTACTTCATTTATACAATACACAGTGACAGACACAGTGGTAGACAAAACCTTCTGTACAGACTTATAAAACGTGCTGTATAAATACAACTTATGTATACATACCTACTTCAGTTATCTGCATAATTCAATCACTAGATACTTGCACCAACAATAAATATTCTACACTGTATATTCATTCATTTATTATAACATTTATTTACTACCAACGAGTGTTACCATTTATACCTACATAAAATACGTGTTTCATACATACAACTAGATATTATTACATCTACAGAGTAATAAAGAAAATATACCATCACAGTTACTCAGTGAGCGATTAAAAGAACTGTATTAAACATTTATTAATTAAAGCTACCTAGTGGAAACGGACAACTTAAGTTACAAGGAAAACCAGGAAAAGAAAAAAAAAATGGCCAACACAAATGACGTTAGCAAGAACGAACAACATCTTCCACACAATCGTGAAGACAAAGATTTCCACACAGTGCTGACACATATATTGCCCACGGTAGGTACAAGTGAACAACAAGTCAGTGTATATAGTTAATGTTGTATATAGTGTATATATATATATTTTATATAACAAAATATTGGGCTATATAATATAATTTTCAATATTATCTGTGCAATATAAACTAAGCCTTAAAAAAAGGTCCCAAGGGAATTAGCCAGCAATTATGCAACCTTGGACAACACCGAAAAAGTGCAGACAAACGAAGAAAAACAAATGATAGAAAATCAATAAATACAAAGAGTACGTAAGACTGCATAACAAACAAACGAAAATAGGTGTAACTGTTAATACAAATGCCACAGTACAGCATAAACTCCTTCTATAAGTGAAACAAAGAGCAAGTTATTGTTCTCCACGAGCCAGTGGCAAGACACATCATCACTATCATCGACCGCAACATGACCGAATTAGCGATGTCAGGACTGCAGTTACTACAATATTACTGCAATTACTACAATTATGTAATGACCAATGATTCCATTACTGCAATTATGTTACAGTTGCTACAATTGTGTAACTAAAACGATATGTAAAAATTACAATACAATTATGCACAATACAGTTATTATGAAACAATATAATTATGTAACAGTTCATACAATGTTACTACAATTATGTGTTACTACAATGTTACTACAATATTACTAGTGTTATTACAATTAAGTTACAGTTGCTACAATTATGTGACTACAAATGATATGTAACAATTACAATACAATTATGTGCAATAAAAATACAATTATGAAACAATACAATTATATAACAATTCATACAATGTTACTACAATTCTGTATTACCAGAATCATCATACAAGTTAGGTGAAATATTAGGCATTACTAAAAGGATAACTCCGTAATGTACTGTAAATACCTAGCAATATTACCATTGCACAATTTTATGCGTATGTCCGTTATACATACACAGTTTACAGTATTTTATACAATATTCTATAATCAGTTTAACTGTAGTGCATTTTTTCAATTATGTATAAAATTAGTTTAAAATGTATTATGTTTCTAGAATATAATTAGGTCAGTACAATATTATCATGAATATTATGCCCATACAATATTATAATCAATATTATGTGTTATTAGATTAGAGTGTCACTGATGAATGCTGTCGGGGGATTGCCAGCAGCCGTGACCGAGTGATGTCAGGACTCCATATTATAATAATACAAATTCATAATAGACAGGAACACAAATGTGTAGTCTTAAAGGTAGTCAAGCTAGGTAGGAAAGGAAATGTGTTTGCGATTTCAGTGGGAAAGGAAATGTGTCTGCATTTCTGTAAGAAATGCCAGACGTGCACTATGTCACCGGAAACGCTACATACACACAGACACACGGGCTTCTCGAACATTCTGACATGTGTCTGGTACACGTGACACAAAGTCCTCCTAGACAGGGAAGGAAGAGTTAGAGAGTCAGAAGGGGGCTAGCTATTGAACCGAGAGGTTGCATGGGAGAGGGAGAGAGAAAGGGGTCTAACAAGACAATCTGGGAGGTAACAGCGGGACTCCGTACTTCACTCGTGTGTGAGACTTAAGTTAATCTTTTCAAGACAAATATAATTATAAATCGTCCCATACTAATCTTTACCTCTCCTGTCATTGCATGACAAAGGCAACTAAGATTATCTACTTACAAACCAACTCACGTATAACTACCTCTTGTCCAAGAGTATAACTTACGCATAACTGATCTACAAAACACACTACAAGATTACGTGTAAGCAGAAATGATTAAGTGTAGAGACCTGAATGAAGTACTTGTTGGAGATATGTAAGAAGGCATGGATGAGTGAAACTTTGCCAGCAGAGCGGAAAAAGGCTGTGATTGTACACCTGCACAAAAATGAAGGTGAGCAAAATCTATTTATCTATTGCCAGACGCCACAATCCCGTATGAGGTGGCCATTTGACTTTGAGTTATTTGTTTTACGGGAAG
Source organism: Coenobita brevimanus (assembly GCF_032717465.1). Lineage (NCBI taxonomy): Eukaryota > Metazoa > Arthropoda > Malacostraca > Decapoda > Coenobitidae > Coenobita > Coenobita brevimanus. The sequence continues at coordinate 1,824,438 of NC_136997.1, forward strand.
GGACACTAACCCACTACCAACCCACTTGTTGACACGTAGGGAGCACGTATGGTTTGGTTATATGGTTACCACGCAGCGTTGTAAATGGTTTCTTGGCTTACAGGAAAACATTTGGCTTGTCACTCAATGTAAAGCCACCTGTAAAGGAAAGAAAAGCAATAAGAAGTGACAGGAAAGATGGGAGAAATAGGAAGAGAGGAGGGCAGTGAGTGCATTAATTATCGAGGCATAAGTTTACTCAGTGTTGTAGGGAAGGTATAGCGAAGAATTTGTATAAAGTAGGAGATATCAGAAGTCTTAGTGAGTGATGAAGAGGGTGGCTTTAGAAGTGGCAGAGGGTGTGTGGAAACATTATTTGCAGTGAGACAGATGGTGGAGAAGGCTTGTTAGAAGGACTGTCACTGTAAGGTATTTGTGGCATTTTTGAATCTGGAAAAAGTATACGACAAAGTAGACAGAGAAGGATTGTGGGAAGTTCGGTGTTGATGGTATGCTGCTAAAGTAGGTGCCGTCAAGAGTTTTCATGATGGTAGTGAGGCCTGTGTAAGGGTAAATGGGCATCTAACTGAATGGTTCACGATCGGTGTGGGTGTGCGACAAGGTTATGTGACGTCCTAATGGTTGTTCAATATATATATATATATATATATATATATATATATATATATATATATATATATATATATATATATATATATATGGATGTGGTGATGAGAGAAGTAAAAACAGGAGGAATGGAGAGAGGAATACCGTTGGTAATGAGTGGTGATGGATGGAATATCTCAAATTTGTTGTATGCTGATGATGCAGCGCTACTTGCAAACACCAGAGAAGAACTCGGAAAACTAGTGTAGAGTTTTGCTGACGTCAGTGAGTGTCGTGTCTTGAGAGTAACTGTAGAAAAGAGTAAAGTGATGGTTACTGAGAGAGAAGGTGACTCCCAGTGCGTTGGTACAGTGAATGGAGAGAGACCGAAATTGGTGAGAGAGTTCAAATTCATGAGTACAGTGACTGCAAAGAGAGGAAAATGTGTCAAAAAAGTGTAGAGTGACACTAAGAAGGAAAGTAGCTAGTGCAATGAAAGCCTTGATAAGAAACGGAGGATTGAGTGTTGCAGCTGCACGAGGATTTCATGAAGGAGTGTTAGTGCCAGCTTTAACATATGGATGAGACTATGGAGTGGCATGAAAATGAAAAGTCATGAGTGAGAGCAGTGGATATGGGACTGCTGAGGAATGTATGTGGAATACAGAGAGCGGATAGAATACGAAATAATGTGATTCATGAAACATGTGGAGTGAGGAAGTCTGTAGACACCAGAATCGAAGAGGGTGTGCTGAGATGGTATGGTCATATGGAGAGAATGGATAACAATAGAGTGGTGAAAAAGGTATATCCGAGCGAATTTGAAGGAGAGAGGAGACGAGGTAGGCCAAGGAGAAGGTGGAGGGATGTGGTGGATGAGTGTGTGAGGAAGAGATGTTTGGAAGTGGGTGAGACTGAGGAACTGTCAAGGGATGAATCTAGCTGCTTGAATGTTGTGAGGAGAAGTGCATGTTCAGGGATTTGGCAACCCTTTTTAACGCGACAACGTTCGGATTAACTCTATTGGATACGTTTATGTGAAGCTACAGAATGTGGTGAAAGTTTTTGGCGTATCAGATAGAGCCAGGATTCCTGGGGCTTGAATGATGAGTGAATGGAAGCGTGGGCTATTGGAGTGGACAAACTTAGGCTGTCTGGACATTGCCACTCCTCACCCTGCCCTAGGGTGGGAAAGGCGGTCCAAATGATGATGGTTACTACTACTACTACTATAATAATAGGAATGAGAATAATAGGAATTTAAAAATATTGTAATAGTAATATTAGAAGACTGTAACTGTCAGACAGTTACTGATCTCCACCTGCGAGAATGTTGCTGAACTTACTCCTTTTTTTTTTCTTTCTTTCTTTTTACTGAGAAATCGTTGGTCAAACTTGCAACAAAAAGTACACAGACCTGGTCCACGACAAAATTAACTTCAGGGGGCCAAGAAGTACTTCATTTATGTTTTGGTTGGAAGAGCAATTGAAACTTGTTGAAAAGTGGGGTATCCGAAATATCATAATGTGATACATTAATGTATAGTAAATAATTCTATCACGGGATTCCCTTCTATGCTCATGTATCTTTAATAGTCTGGACATTTTGCACCTGTGACCTTGAAAAGTAGGTCCAAGTCACTGAAAGCAGGTCAGTGTAATACAATCACAGTGCTGTACATCCTCAATAAGTATGACGAAAATTGGTGATGAAAAGTGATGGAATGATAATATAATAATAATTATAATAATAATAATAATAATAATAATAATAATAATAATAACAGTAAAAATAGTAACTAATAATAATAATAATAATAATAATAATGAAAACTAGTAGACTTCAAAACGTCAAAGACTGTTACTGATCTCCACCTATGAGACTTCTGTTGTTTGTAATAACTCAAAATCTGTTGGTCAAACTGCCTCCAAAAATTACACAGACCTGGTCCAGGACCAAACAAAATTTCTAGGGCCATGAACTACCTAATCTATCCATCCATCGATATATACATATATATATATATATATATATATATATATATATATATATATATATATGTGTGTGTGTGTGTGTGTGTGTGTGTGTGTGTGTGTGTGTGTGTGTATACATGCATACATGCACGATGCAGCATTTGAAATCTGTTGCAAATGGACTGTCTCTAATATCGTAATGTCAGGAATGAATAATTTTTTTTTTTTTTCCACGCAAGTGTATGGAAAATAATTTTATCACGAACTTCCTTCGCTGTTTATATATCTATAGCAGTTTTGGAGTTAACTCGTGTGGAATATTCAGGAGTTTTGGATATTTTTGGACCTGTAACCTTGCAAATAAGGCCAAGATCACTGACTCGGAGTCAGTGTACAGTAATTAGACCACGATACTAAACGTTCGCAGTATCATGAAAATCGGAAATCAAAAGTGACGGGATAATAATAATAATAAATAATAATAATAATAATAATAATAATAAAGATAGAATTAAAGATCTTCACTTATGATAAAAGGTAGAGATCAATAATAAAAATACTTACATACAAAGATCTTCTGCGGTAATAAGTGGAGATCATTAATCATAATTATATATGGTCACTCTCATCTTAAATGTCAGGACCAACTGACTAGCCCCGGGCTCCTACGCTCCTCATGGGGCAACGTAGGATTGGATGATGGATGGATGGATGGATATTAACACTTCTTATGATCAATAATTTCATGTTTGTAAAACATCAATTGAAAAAATATATTTTAATATAAATTTCTTACAGATGAAACGTTCCTACATATAGCTGCAGGACATAATTGGGATTCAACTGAAGTTCTTGAGTTGCTGATCGAAGCTGGGGCCAATTTAAACGCCAGGAATGATGAAGGTAAGTGAAAATAATTGTTCCTTTTCCTCTTTAATATATATATATAGATAGATAGATACATAGATATAGATATAGATAGATAGATAGATAAATAGACAGATACAGATAGATAGATATGACTGTATGTATGTATAAGTATGTACATAAATACGTATATTTAAATATATATATATATATATATATATATATATCATCAGCCGTTTGAGTATCCACTGCAGGACCGGCCTATCCCGACCGAAGTCGGGACGATACAGCCAATGTTTCTCTACCAAGTGGCTTAGGCTGTCTGGTAGAGATTGTATGTAGGGTGAGAAGTGCTTGTAAATGTAATTGTAGTGTTGGAGTGGCTTTGGATGTGTGTGTAGTCTGTGAACCAAGTGTAATTGGCCCGCGCAAGCCGACTGGGTGCAAGCATACATTACAGTAAGCGACACTGGTTCAACCACAGCACCCCTTGTGTCCGCCAATGTAGTACGTGGCCGGGTGAACACTCCCAAAGTTTGTTTACCCTGGCGGGGCCCGAACCCTGGCCCACCCGTGTACGAAACGCACACTTTACCACTGTACCACAGAGGCTCCATATATATATATATATATATATATACCCGTACTCATATATATATATATATATATATATATATATATATATATATATATATATATATATATATATATATATATATATATATATATATATATATATATATATATAGAGGCTCCATATATATATATATATATATATATATATATATATATATATATATATATATATATATATATATATATATTTCGTGGTAGGTGGGGGCGTTCACCATCCACTCACTCGATTTAGTGCTGCTGTCAGGTGTCTGCCTTTTCCTCTCCTCCATCCTTCTTTCCTTCCGTCCTCTTCTGTCTTCCTTTCCTTCATTCTTTCCTTGTCCTTCTGCCTACGGGTAACTTTACACATCCTTTTCTGTCTTTCTTTCCTTCATTCTTTCCTCCTTCTTCTGCCTGTGGGTGACTCTGCACTGAGTGACAAGCCAAATGGTTTCCTGTACACCAGGAAACTATTTACTATGCTGGGTGGTAACCATATAACCAAATTTTGGTACCTGGTGGTTTAGTGGGTAATTATTGCTCTCCAGTCGGATTAAGCCGGTGAAGGTTTATATCCAAAGGGTGGATATATATATATATATATATATATATATATATATATATATATATATATATATATATATATATATATATATACAGTATATATATATATATATATATATATATATATATATATATATATATACAGTATATATATATATATATATATATATATATATATATATATATATATATATATATATCATCATAATCATCTGGACCTTCTTTTCTGCCCCAGGGCAGGGTGAAGAGTAGCAATGTCCAGTCAGCCCAAATTTGCCCAATCCAATGGGCCACACTTCCATTCACTGATCATTGAAGCCCCCGGAATCCTGGCTTTATCGGATACGCCAAAAACATTCACCACGATCTGTAGCTTCACATAAACGTATCCAACTGAGTAAATCCGAATGCTGCCACCTCAAAAACGAGTGCCAAATCCCAGATCATGCACTTCTCCTCACAACATTCATCCAGCCAGCTTGATTTCGTGTCAGTTCCCTTGCCTCACCGACTTCTAAACCCCTCCTCCTCCGACACTCATCCACCATATCTCTCCACCTTCTCCTTGGCCTACCTCTCCTCCTCCCTCCTTCAGTTTCGCTCAGATATACCTTGCTCACCACTCTGTTGTTATCCATTCTCTTCACATCACCATACCATCTCAAAACACTCTTCAATTCTGGTGTCCACCGATTTCCTTACTCCACATCTTTCACGAATCACATTATTTTGCATGCTATCCACCATCAGTACTCTGCGTACTTTCCTCAGCAGTCCCATCTCCATTGCTCTTACTCTTGATTTTTCATTTTCATGCCACACTATTGTCTCATATCCATTTGTTAAAGTTGGCACTAACACTCCTTCATGTAAGCCTCGTGCAGCTGTAACACTCAATCCTCTGTTTCCTATCAAGGCCTTCATTGCACCAGTTACTTTTCTTCCTTGTGTCACTCTACTTTCAACTTCTTTTGCACATTTTCCACTCTTTTCTATCACTGTACCCAGGTATTTGAACTCTCTCACCAACTCCAGTCTCTCTGCATACCGTAACATCGCACTGGGAGTCACCTTCTCTCTCAATAACCATCACTTTACTCTTTTCTACATTTACTTTCAAGGCACGATGCTCACAGACATCAGCAAAACTCTGCACTAGTCCGGTACTTGCAAGCAGTACTGCATCATCAGCATTCAACAAATTTGAGATATTCCATCCATCACCGTTCATTACCAAGCCATCCCTCTCTCCATCACTCGTGTTTTTACTTCTCTCATCACCCCATCCATATTATATATATATATATATCGTACAAACATGGGGACATCACACAACCTTGTCGCACGCCCACACCGATCGTGATCCTTTAACTTAGATGCCCATTAACTCTTACACATGCTTCACTACCATCATAAAAACTCTTGACGGCACCTAGCAGTTGATCATCTTCACCGTACATGCACAAAACTTTCCACAATCCTTCTCTGTCCACTTTGTCGTATGCTTTTTCCAGATCCATGAATGCCATAAACACCTTATGGTCCTCACAAGCCTTCTCCACTATCTGTCTCACTGCAAATATTGGATCCACACATCCTTTGCCACTCCTAAAGCCACCCAGTTCATCACTCACTAGGACTTCTGATATCTCTCTTACTTTCTCTATAATAATTCTTCAACATACCTTCCCTACTCCACTCAATAAACTTATGCCACGATAATTCTTGCACTCACTTCGCATACCTTCATTATTGTACAAGGGTATAATCACAGCCTTTTTCCACTCTGCAGGCACAGTTTCACTCATACATGCCTTCTTCCATACAGTATCTCCAACAAGCACTTCATTCCACTCTCTCCTCCACTACACTTAGGCATCTCTGCATACACCTAATCAACCGCAGCTGCTTTCCCATTTTTCAGCCGCTTCACAGCACTCTTCACCTGTGCAAGTGTCACGTCTCCTGTCACTGCATTCCTTTTCTGCACACCCCCAAAACCAATCACGTTTACAGCCGCTCTGCTCGCTCCATTCCCATTCATCAGACTTTCAAAATACTCTTTCCATATGATTCTTACTTTTCCCCATGGGTTAATAATCTACCACCTCCATCCTTCACATCATCACATTTCTTTCCGCTTTCACTTCTACATTTCCGCACCTCTTTCCAGAGTAACTTCCTATTTACAAAGTAGTTTCCACTCATTTTTCTTCCTAAATCTTCATTTACCTTCATCTTTTTCCTCCTCACTAGTCTCATTACGTGCTTCTTGCTCTCAGTATATTCAGTTCTTATTTTAACCCATCACGTCCCGACCACTTTCGCACCTCTGACACCCCCCCGTCCCGACCATTTTAGGATTTTTTTTTTTTTTTTGGCTAAAACCTCCGCTCTTGGTGAGAAACATCGAAAATTCATAGAGAAATCGCTCACCTGAGGTTTAAAATACTCGATACAGGTAGGAGTACCTCCTTACCTTACAGGGTTTTATATCAGGCTAGCAGCAAAGAAAACGAGTTCTATGGGAGGATAACTATTCTGCACGACTCCTAAACGGTATTTATTTATTTATTTGGTACGAATTTATATGTAGTACAAGAGTATATTGGTGTTCAAACAGTAATATAGGCATTATAAGCATTGTTTCACTCACTAACTCATCACCATTCCTGACCTTCTTTTGCCACATTACGTGATCATCATTTCTGACTGTTTCTTCCTCTAATGCTATGTAAACTTTGTCCTCCACATTGTCATCGATTGGGGAATCACTCTGGCCCTGAATGTCTTTATTGGCTAGGTAACTGGTAACAGGTGAATTGCCGAGACAATGGCGTGCAGGAGGGGGGAGGTTATGCAGTGTAAGGCATTGTCCCTGCTTGGCATCTTGTAGAGGAATAGAGGAAGGTGTCCCGTGTATACGTACAAAAAATCACGTGCGAAAATTGAAAATTGTGCAAATTAGGGACCTTGTAATTGCAAAACGTACCAGTACGTCGATGGGACTGGCAAATGCAAAATGTTGCAATGTACCCCATACGTCGACAGGACGGCTCGGGTTAACTGAACCCCTGTCTTGTAACCACTTTAGCCACTTCTTCCTTTTTTCGTCCACCGTTTTCTTAACCTCCTCATCCCACCATGCCGTACCTTTCTTCTTTGTTGTTAATCTTGCCACACCACACACCGCTTTAGCATTCTAAAATAAGGAATCCTTATATGCATATATATATATATATATATATATATATATATATATATATGTACATGTATGTATCTGTATACACGTATGTACTATCTGTGTGTATATATATATATAGAGAGAGAGAGAGAGAAAAAAAAAAATAGATAGATATGTAGGTAAATATATATGTATATAGATATATATATGTACATCTATATATATATATATATGTATTACATGTGTATATATATATATAGATAGATAGATAGATAGATATATGGATTACATATCTATCTATTATCTATCAATCTATCTATCTATCAATCTATCAATCTATATACAGTATATATATATATATATATATATATATATATATATATATATATATATATATTATGTCTATCTATCTATCTACCTATCTGTCTATTTGTCTGTCTATTTATATAAATAGATAGATCAGTAGGTAGATAAATATAGATACTGATATAAATATACATCTATATATATAGATAGATATAGATAGATAGATAGATATGCAATCCATACACACACACACACACACACATATATCATCATCATCATCAGCCATTTGAGTATCCACTGCAGGACCGGCTTATCCCGACCGAAGTCGGGACGATACAGCCAATGTATCTCTACCAAGTGGCTTAGGCTGTCTGATATAGCTTGTATGTAGGGTGAGAAGTGCTTGTACGTGTAATTGTAGTATTGGAGTGGCTTTGGATGTGTGTGTAGTCTGTGAACCAAGTGTAATCAGCCCGCACGAGCCGACTGGGTGCAAGCATACATTACAGTAAGCGACACTGGTTCAACCACAGCACCCCTTGTGTCCGCCAATGCAGTACGTGGCCGGGTGAACACTCCCAAAGTTTATCACCCTGGCGGGGCGCGAAGCCTGGTTCACCCATGTACAAAACGCACACTTTACCACTGTACCACAGAGGCTCCATATATATATATATATATATATATATTAGATATGTATATATATATTATATCTATCTATATATATATTTTATATCTATCTATCTATATATTTTATATTTATCTATCTATCTATCGATCTATCTATCTATATATATATATATATATATATATATATATATATATATATTGTAATGCTGGGTGAAATTAGGCTCGACTTCTCGTTCCTATTTCACCCAACGTGGAGCGGGGTCCTCTTTCGAGACCGGAGTTAGTGCAATAAAGAGAGGCAGGACACAAAAAACTCTCGGCAACAACCTTTACACTTATATTACCACAGTCAGACACAGGACAAATCAGCAGATATTTCAACACAATATAGAGCAATATAAAACCTTATCTAGGATATGTGTATCTTGCAGGATACTTGCTTTTCTGATACTAATGACAACACAACAATCCTAGTGTATCAGGAGTGCAGTAAATATAGGTGCGCGCGGGGCACGGGGGGGGGAGTTGTGACCCACTAGGAGGAGATAGGGGAGGTGCGAGGAGTGACTTAGAACGGCTAGGAGAAAGTTATGATAATACTGGGAGGCGGCAGATATTAGCCGTGAAGTTTATATGGTTTCCACTAGCCAAGATACTTTGGTAAATAGCTCTGGTCCTTGATTTACACTTACTTGAGATTTAGGAGCGAGAGCGAGTAGTAAATAAGATTTTATGGGTAGTGTGGGGAAGGAGAGAATACTGTTAATATTTCCTCTCACGATATTCCTTCACCGTAATGGGAGTATGACTTTATAGGCACAGGCTATTAATTATATAACGAGATGTCCTCACGGGTATAGTCCATAGATCTCGTTTCACAGTGTGGGGAAAGATAGAATACTATTAATACTTCTTTTCACAATATTCCTTCACAGCTAGTCAATAGATCTCGTTTCACAGCGTGGGGAAAGATAGAATACTATTAACACTTCTTTTCACAATATTCCTTCACAGCAATGGAGGTATGTCTTTAAAGGCATAGGCTTATTAATTATATAACAGGGATGGCACTCGCACGTATAGTCATTCAGATCTTAGTCCACGTTCTCGCCCTTTAACTTCTCACTGTGATCTGATTTACCCCGATATGCACTACATGAATTCACTGCACAATACTTACTCTAGGGGAGAGTCACACTTAACCTAAATCACTCATGTTACATTATCACTCGTATTCATCAGGGAGATGGACAGGAACATGACATCGGTGATTCGGCTGAGCTAGGGGCACCATCAATGCGGGGCATGCCGAGAGGGCACGGGGCGGCTCGCAAGGGCGTCCTCTCGTGTCCTGGGCTCCCTGTGGCTCCTGGACTTGGCTCCGGCGTGTGGCCCTCGGGACTGGGGCCGAATAGCTCCAGGAACCTCTGTGACAGGTCCCGGCGTCGTGGGGGCGTGGAGAGGTCTCGCCCGGGTGTTCTGGGGAGAACCGAGAGAGACGGTGGGCTATGGTCTCCAACGTCTAGGGGCGCCGTCAGGGGAGGACTGCGGCAGCGACTTTCACTGGGGTCCGTCAGGTGCGTCTGCTCTAGAGCCAGGCGTAGAGAACAGAGACCAGGGGAGGCTGGGAGGCCTGTCCGGGATACTCTGGGACAGAGAGCCTGGACTTCAGTCTCCGGCCGTGGGGACGTCCCTCTCCTTTGCACGCCCTCGGAGCGACCATAGATCGTCTCTACCTGGACACTGTGGGAGCGACCATAGATCGTCTCTACCTGGACACTGTGGGAGCGACCATTGATCGTCACTACCTGAGCACTGTGGGAGCGACCATTGATCGTATCTACCTGGACACTGTGGGAGAGACCATTGATCGTCTCTACCTGAGCACTGTGGGAGCGACCATTGATCGTCTCTACCTGCACACTGTGGGAGCGACCATTGATCGTCTCTACCTGCACACTGTGGGAGCGACCATTGATCGTCTCTACCTGAACACTGTGGGAGCGACCATTGATTGTCTCTACCTGAGCACTGTGGGAGCGACCATTAATCGTCTCTACCTGAACACTGGGGGAGCGACCATTGATCGTCTCTACCTGGACACTGTGAGAGCGACCATTGATCGTCTCTACCTGAGCACTGTGGGAGCGACCATTGATCGTCTCTACCTGGACACTGTGGGAGCAACCATTGATCGTCTCTACCTGAGCACTGTGGGAGCGGCCATTGATCGTCTCTACCTGAACACTGTGGGAGCGACCATTGATCGTCTCTACCTGAACACTTTGGGAGCAACCATTGATCGTCTTTACCGGAACACTTCGGGAGCTACCATTGATCGTCTCTACCTGAACACTGTGGGAGTGACCATTGATCGTCTCTACCTGAGCACTGTGGGAGCAACCATGGATCGTCTCTACCGAAACACTTTGGGAGTGACCATAGATCGTCTCTACCAGAGGGGCGCCGTCTGGAGTTTGAGTTCTAACTCCACCCTTAGCTAGCTCAGCAATTCCGCCACGCGAAGGTAGTGTCCTTCTCCTACGGTGGCGGCGGCGTGGTGGCTGCATGTCACAGGGGCGCACGGCCCGGGCTGACATGCGTCGCTGTTGCCCGGAGTGGTGGTGGCTATTTATATATATATATATATATATATATATATATATATATATACTGTATACATATATATATATATATATATATATATATATATATACGAATATATATATATATATATATATATATATATATATATATATATTTCAATTCATTCATCATCCAATCCTACCTTGCCCCGTAAGGAGCATAGGAGCCCGGAGCTAGGCATGTTGGTCTTGACATTGAAGATAAGAGTGACCAGCCTCAGTCATTTCTAAGAGGCATTACGTGAGCAATAAACCCGAACCATCCCTTGGATACAATCCTTCACTGGCTCAATCCGATTCAAGCGCCATGATTACCCACTATACCGCCAGACGCCAAAATTTGGTTATGTGGTTACCACCCAGCGTAGTAAATGGTTTCCTGGTGTACAGGAAACCATTTGGCTTGTCACTCAGTGTAGAGTCACCCACAGACAGAAGGAAGAGGATAGAATGAAGGAAAAAAAGACAGAGAAGGAAGTGTAAAGTCATCCGTAGGCAGAAGGATGAGGAAAGACTGAAGGAAAGAAAGAGAGAAGAGTTTGGAAGGAAAGGATAGAGGAGAGGAAAGGGCAAACACTCGAGCAGCACTACATCGATTGAGAGGATGGTAGGCGCCCCCACTTACCACACACACACACACACACACACACACACATACACACACACACACACACATATATATATATATATATATATATATATATATATATATATATTTAAGACCCGTGTTGTTTGTACTCGTATGTCCATCAATCACGCCCAAACCAAGGACCAGAGACCCCCAGACGCATATATGTATTCTGAATCAGGGTGACCCAAAGATGGTTTTAGGGGAGTCAAAATTCAGAGCTGGTCATCCCAGGTCACCAGTAGAGTGTTTGCCTTTTTGTCCCTAGTAACACCGGGTGCCTTTGCAGTCCAGTTTTTGGCATGGAGACTCACATGACCTCCAGTTCAGACACAGGTATGAGGTTGACCTCCAAGGTCATTTTAGGTCACTGGTAATACACGCTCGAACAAGTGGACCCAGCAGCGCAATTTTGTGCATGGAGTCTCACATGACCTCCAATTCCGACAGCATATGTGAGGTTAACCTCTGCGGTCATTTGAGGCCTATGGTCAGAGGTCATTTGAGGTCACCGGTAATACATGCTCGAATGATGGGACTGAGCAGTCCAATTTTTGGCATGGGGACTCATAAGCTCTGTGAGGTTGACCTCCGAGGTCATTTGTGGTCACTGGTCAAAGGTAATTTTAGGTCACTGGTAATACATGCTCAAACAACTGGACCCAGCAGCCCAATTTTTGGCATGGAGACTCACATGACCTCCAGTTCAGACGTAAGCTGTGTAAGGTTTACCTCCAAGGTCATTTGAGTTCATTGGTCAGAGCTCATTTGAGGTCACCGGTAATAGTAAACAAGTGCCAACAAAAAGTGTGCATTAGTCTGTGAGAGCTGAAACAGAAAGTTTCTGAACATCTTGTAATCCCTTTTCAAAAGCACAAGAGGTACGTGGTCTTTCTGGAGCAAATAGGATCAGAGTGTTCGCCTTTTTGGCCCAGCAACGCCGGGTACCCATGCTAGTATATATACAGTCACTACTCATTTTACGATGGAGTTACGTCAGGTCATACCTTATCGTATACCAATTTAATCGTAAATCGGGAGATTGAAACACATTATAAAAGGGGGGTTACGTCAAGTCAGCTTCCCAAAGTCACCTAACCCAAGACTGAATAAAAATGACAACCCACTTTAATCACTTCCTGTGTCAGTCCAAGTCGACTCCAAGATCAAAACTAACACTATCATACCAATACAGGCGGCGTTACTCATGTCCAGTAAATCGTTGCAACAACACAACAATCTCACTTGCATAACATTCGCCTAGTGCTACACAATGAATAGGCCTACTGTAGCATGATGCTTGGCTGAGAGGTGACGCTAGCAGAGGGGGGGGCACACGTAAACGAGTGGAAAAGACAGGGCTTTGAAGGGATGGTGGGACCGCATCTGAACCAAAACAATACCCTGCACGCTGGGGTCGCCATCTTGCCTGAGACAAGCAACTGTCGCCTTGCGTGTGCATGGCGCTTCGTACGAAATTTTCCGGAGGCAATACCGTTATAGTAGGAAATTCGTCGGAAATCGAATTTTGGGATGGAACTTTTCTGTTATTATTGTAGCGAATTATTGTATACTGAATCAGCGTAAAACGGGTAGTGACATATATACAGTATAGTATATATATATATATATATATATATATATATATATATATATATATATATATATATATATATATATATATATATATATATGTACAAGTACCCTCGCGTCCATCACGCGTTAGTCCAGCACGATTCACGTCCAGCACGGAGAGCAAATAATTAGTATTATTTAATACGATTTAATTACTGCAACACAAGTGTGTTAGCATAACACGCACAGAGCTCCGAGAAGTGGGCGAAATCCGCAGAGTTCACCTCTAGCACGATCACCCCCGGTCCAATACGGTCATACTGGACATTCCCATGATGATGATATCCAATGAAAACTTCTGATCAAGTAGCATTCCCCGCCCGCTATCGTGACGTGATCGTGATGCCTCCCAATTAAAAACGCTTCTGCTGTCACGTGATGTTTTGTTTAAATTTCTCCCGCCACAGCGCCACTCAGTCGCATAATTCGCATTGGAAGGTGCTTTTTTCTTGCTGCATTTTCTGCCCTTGTTACTGCATTTTACCCTGCTCACGATGCCTAGGCAGCCTTCTGAGAACCTCAAGAAGCGTTGGCACCTCCCTCAGGCCACCAAGCTAGAAAGCATCGAGAGGAAGAAGAAAGGGGAGAGGAAAGTTGACATTGCCAAGGCCTACGACATGAATGAAGCCAACGTGAGGACCATAATAAAAAACCAAGACAAGATCCTGGCAGCCGAAGGCTATCACACGGCACTTCATACCAGGTTTGCCGAGGATACGATGGTAAATCGGAACGGTAACGTGGTAAAATTGCCGACGATACCACGGGCATTTGGAATTCATCTGGATGGATTCCTGCCAAGGATACGACGGGCAAAACAGTGTGACCAAAACCCAGGCTACTCGACAGAGAATGTATCGTACTACAGCATTGAACATTTAGCCTGACACTGAATACATATTAATATTTTAGAGTAAATATCAATCGTTTTGAAATCCTTCTCATCGGCGTGTGTACCAGTTTATAAACAAAGTTGCTTCCCCTTATTCTCTACCGAGTCAGCGACAGCGATCACTTTCCACAGTCACGAACTGGGGCTCTGGCAACAGTGTGAGAAGCATCCCCTTTGCCGAGGATTACAGAGTGCTAGGACAGGCAGAAGCAGGACCTTCCATGGCTGTGGACGAAGATAGTGATTCTGAGTGTGATTTCGAAGGATTTATGAGGGAGGTTGAGAAGGAGCAACAGCCAATACCCGCTAGTGACGCCAGCAGCCATCCTCCAGGGACCCAGTAGGACTACCTACAGCCTTGAATACCACCTTCCATTCCCAGCAAGCCCACCAGCACTATCCTAAAAGGCTAGTTATCATTCATAGCACAGTACCATTTATTATAATTACAATAGTACCAATATATGTATAGGTATATGGTAGGTATTTAGGGTGACCT